>NW_023994952.1:0-185529 GCF_015586225.1 Lucilia sericata
GAAAAAAACTCATCGATATTTTTTAGATCGTTTGTTCGTTGATCTAAAAAATATCTTTATAAATTCTTCGATCCTAATACGACTTAAATAAACCCGTCCTTCTGTCTATCTATTGTAAGTTCGATATACAGTGGTATAGAAAAGGAAAAAGGGAGACATACATTTTTAACTACTAAATGTTTAGTCTGATTTTAATGTAATTTTACGTGATTAAGGAAGAAGTGTTGACAAAGCCGAGGTGCTACCAATACCTCTAGTCTGCCGGGACTATAAACTGGAGATGATCAAATGTATCCTTGGCCTTTTCTTGGAAAGATTTGACATGGAGTCAAACCAGAGGATCACATAATCTGCTACTACGGTTGGCTAGTTGCCCGCATGACTTTGTCCTGGGTGGTCAGTTGTTTGAGGTTCCTTCGGAATCCACATTCGCAGGAAGGAAATTTTCGGTTAATGGAATGATGCACGGTGGAGTCTATAATTCGGCATAAGTTCGGTGATGTTGCCAAAGCCAACAGATACCCCACAGAGGAGTGACTAAGCGTTGGAAATGAGTTGGTGTTAAGTGTATATGATACAGGATGAATGTAGTGGTATACCTAGAGCGAGTGTGTCGGATGTTGTTCTCTATGAGTGTGTCGGATGAATGAGAAGTGTGCTGTGTTCTATGATGATGGATGAAAGGTATCTTATACAAGTGATACCATTAAATTTTCTTTTCTTTTTTCAGAAAAAACTCTGTTTATACCAGATTTATCACAGTGTGTTCCCTGATAGTAAGAACGAAGTCCTCGGCTTATTTGATAAATTCGTGTTTCGGTCTACCGAATGACGTCTCTAGATGCTGTTGTCGACTCAACAGAGGCCATCCCATCTGCATGGTTGTAAACGGAATTGATGTTCTTGCACCTCGGATGTTAAATAACGGGACAGCAATGGTCAGAGATTAGATAGCTCAAGTACTTGAGCAAAGTGCTTGTACATGAAACAGCACAACCGTATACAAAAATTGCGTGTAAGATGAACAAAGGGGTGTGATGAGTCGTCACAGAAGCTCACACAAAAAATATCATCGTGAAAAAGGCCAACACTGCAGGTGTTCAGGTAAAGCACTTCGACATTCATACCCTTTACACGAAGGTGAAGAATATAAAATTAAAATTTATTATCAAAAAATTGGAATTTTATAGATTTTTTGAAATTCAAAATTTAAACTCGAAAGGCTTCCTTTTTATGTATTTTAAATTCCATTAGTATCTGACTTACCATTTAGAACATGTACATTTCTCTCCTTTTTTCGCTTTCTGTCTGGACAATATTAAAATGACAACAACTGAGATTTAAATAAAATTTATAAAAATTACTAAAAAAAAATAGTCGTAGTTCACAGTCATTGCAAATATGTTGTAAATCATTATAAAACAAAACAAGGTAAATGTTGCGATGAGTAACGAAAACACGATTTTACATGTTGAAATTTACGACATTCGTTTACTTCTTAAATGATGCCTAATGACGTGTGAAGAAATGTCAAAATATAAAATCTTTTCATGAACTTGTTTAAATAAACCTATTGTAGTTCATCATATTTATTTAACAGCTTATGGCAAACCATATATTAACATAATTTGCTTTGAAAAAAATGTCTTTTTTGTTGAAAATTATCCAGCTTTTTAGGGAGCAAAATAAATGTTTATATAATTTGTTTATGTTTCGCAGTAGGTTCTTTGACCTATTAAAAGATATCTTTATTACCTCAGTTTTTTTATATATATGTAAGTTTTCTTATGATGTTTTTGCCATTTTTTTTTCTTTACTAAACAGACAGTTTTGTAGCTTGAAACCAAATTTTGTTTAGTGTTTTTTTTTTTTTTTTCTTATAATTTTCTGACTGTTTATTACTAACTCATGGGTTCTATGAATTATTTTGTGTGTTTTATTCCACAATTTTTATAATAAATTTTATGATATCCTGTGGCGTGTTTTATATATACAATTTCTTGTGTTTGTCTTTTATTTTCTCCCTGTTACTCTAGTTCCACCTAATAAATGTTTGTTATATGTGCTCTAGTTAAGTGTTTATGGAAAAAAGAAATGAAACAGTTTTTCAATCTTTTAAATAATGTAGCATTTTTTCACAAAGTTACACACATACCCACATAATATATATGTGAGCTGTTTAGGCGTATACGAGCTCGGTTCGTAAAGAAAACTCTGCTGAATTATATTTAATGCAATTTGCATTTTAAATTCTACAAAATTAATTTAAACAGACAGGAAAAATGCATATTTTTTATACCCTCCACCACCATCAGTGGTGATAGAGGGTATATATAACTTTGTCATTCCGTGTGTAACACCAAGAAATATTCATCTGAGACCCAACAAAGTATATATATTCTGGGTCCTTATCAAATTCTGAGTCGATTTAGCTATGTCCGTCTGTCCGTCTGTCCGTCTGTCCGTCTGTCTGTGTAAAACACGCTCACGATAAAACGAAGCAATAGAGCTTAACCAAATTCACCCAAAATGTTCTTTATTTTCCTAAGTTGTTTGGTATTGCAAATGGGCAAAATCGGTTCACACCGGGAAAAGTTATGAATCAAAATTTAAAACAACCTCGGAAAAAAATAACCATTTTTTACACATTCTGATGTAATTTTCTCGAAAACTATGCAAGATAATTCCATGAAAATCACCATACATTCGTTTCTGCACAAGATCTTGATCCCTGCTGAAAATTGCCAGAATCGGTCCACAATTTCATATACCTCCCATACAAAAGTACATATTCCCGGAAAATGGGTTTTTTGTTAATAACTTCTGCCACAATATCGATATCTTCACAAAATTTTACAAATTAAAATCTTATGTCAATAGAATTCTTTCAGAGGAAAAATTTTATGGATCGGTCCATAATTGGACATAGCTCCCATACAAGGTCCCCTCCCGAAAATCACTTAAACGTGCATAACTCATTACTAAATTAAGATATCCAAATAAAATTTGGTATAAGTATTGCCCATATGCATAGAAATATTACTGTGAAATTTTTTTCCGATCGGTCCATAATTGGTCATAGCTCCCATACAAGGTCCCCTCCCGAAAATCACTTAAACTCGCTTAACTCATAACTAAATTAAGACATCCATATAAAATTTGGTACAAATATTAGTCATATGTACAGAAATATTGTTGTGGAATTTTTTTCCGATCGGTCCATAATTGATCATAGCTCCCATACAAGGTCCCCTCCCGAAAATCACTTAAACGCGCATAACTCATTACTAAATTAAGATATCCAAATAAAATTTGGTATAAGTATTGCCCATATGCATAGAAATATTACTGTGAAAGTTTTTTCCGATCGGTCCATAATTGGTCATAGCTGCCATACAAGGTCCCCTCCCGAAAATCACTCAAACGCACATAACTCATTACTAAATTAAGATATCCAAATAAAATTTGGTATAAGTATTGCCCATATGCATAGAAATATTACTGTGAAATTTTTTTCCGATCGGTCCATAATTGGTCATAGCTCCCATACAAGGTCCCCTCCCGAAAATCACTTAAACGCGCTTAACTCATAACTAAATTAAGATATCCATATAAACATTGGTACAAATATTACTCATATGCACAGAAATTTTGTTGTGAAATTTTTTTCCGATCGGTCCATAATTAATCATAGCTCCCTTACAAGGTACCCTCCCGAAAATCACTTAAACGCGCATAACTCATTAGTAAATTCAGATATCCATATAAAATTTGGTATAAGTATTGCCCATATGCATAGAAATATTACTGTGAAATTTTTTTCCGATCGGTCCATAACTGGTCATAGCTCCCATACAAGGTCCCCTCCCGAAAATCACTTAAACGCACATAACTCATTACTAAATTAAGATATCCATATAAAGTTTGGCAGAAATATTGCTCATATACAGAAAAATATTACTGTGAAATTGTTTTCCTATCGATCCATAATTGATCATAGCTCCCATACAAGGTCCCTTTCAGAAAAACACTTAAAGGCACATAACTCATTACCAAATAATGATATAAATAAATACTATTTTTGTTCATAAATACTATTTTGTAAAAGCACTTAATGCTATTTCAAAAATTTTTCACGATCGGCCTATATTTGGTCATATCTCTCATACTAGGTCCTCCCCCTAAAAGCGCTTTAACCGTATTTAACTATATGCATTATCAATTTGTGTAGAACAAAATTATATATATGTATGTATTTTTAAAATCCTTAAATCTTTCACACACATGCATACATGCAAATACGAGATATCGCTAAAGCATATCTTAGGGCGCTATAAAAATTTAAATGAAAGTGGTGTTTCTAATGTTCAATAAATCTTGGAATTGTAGTAGATTTAAGCTGTTTAAATCTTGGGATTTTTATATTTAAGACATGAGAAAACTTATTAATTAGAAATGTATTAATACAAAAGTTGCTGGTGGAGGGTATTTATGATTCGGCTCAGCCGAATATAGCACTCTAACTTGTTTAATCTAGTGTATGTAAAATCGTATTAAGCAAATTCATGAAAAAAATGGAGATTGTATCCCTTAACAAAACTCAGAATCTTGTGCCTCTTAAAATTCATCGAGAGGCACTTACAGTCGCATATTAAAACAATTAAGAAATGATAGTCGGCCGACCATATAATACCCTATATCTGTTATAAACTAAAATGCGATTTAGTTTTCATAATAAAGCATTTAAGTTGAATTGTACCTTGCCTCAGATATACTTAAGCCATTTATTGTTGAATAAAATTGTGGATATTTAAGTCAAATTTTGAAGGGGTCTTTGTATAGGGGCTATAGTCAAATGAAACCCTATAATTATAAAATTCATGAGGGTCATCAAGGCTAGTATAAAACTTGGTTTTGCAGCTTTTTGTCGAGATACGAGTATATTAAACATAATTATGAACTTTAACATAGTTATGAACTATTCGTCGGGTTCAATTGTATGGGGCCTAGGTGAAATAATGGACCGATGTTAATCATTTTCAACAGGTACCTTAGAAGATCATGTGCCAAATTTCATTGAATTATCTTCAAAATTGCGACCTGTAGTTTGATTACAAGGTTTACAAGCCCTATTCAGGGGTTCAGTTGTATGGGGGCTAGGTGAAATAAAGGACTGATCTTAACCATAGGCTTCGTCCCTGGTACAATAGAAGATCACGTATTTCATTGAAATATTTTCTAAACTGCGACCTGTAGTTTGATTACAAGGTTTACTTGGACGGACGGACAGATGGACGGACATAGCTAAATCGACTCAGAAAATGATTAGCCGATTGGTATACTTTAAAGTGGGTATAGGACCAATATTATTGTGAGTTACAAACATCAGCACAAACCCAATATACCCTCCCCACTAAAGCGGTCTAGGGTATAAATATGTACAAGATATATGGAAAAAATCATAAAAAAGGGACCTTTATCCTCACCTAATAGTGATGTTCTATACATTTGAAGGAATTTTTCAGTCTAGCCTCATTGATAAAAACAAAAATTCATCAACATCCAAGTTTTTTGTTTATATTTCACAACAAAAAGGGAAAAAGGCGAACAAACAAAAACAAGATGAACGACAAAAACTGAAAAAAAGACAAGCAAACTTATTTTCTTCTTTTTTTTTAATTTTTTGTTTTATGTTTGTTTTTGTTTCTGTTTTGATGTGACATCATTTTTGTAAGGAAAAATTTAAAATGTATGAAACCAACCACAAACAACAAAAAACCAACAAACTTAACTTTTGGGTGTGTGTATTACATACACACCTACTTGTATATGTGTGTGTCTGTCTGTACCCAGCGGGAAAAATGATAGTGCTTCACTTTGTGGGCCTTCTAAAAGATTAGCATATTCTAAAGCGTCTAGGCCATATTTCATTTTTTGATTGTGATAGTAAAAAAAATATAGTTTGAGACAGCTAATTTGAAGTGTGGCCAAGGCTCTTGAATGATGCAACACCTATTCCTTTATATCTTCTCTCAGAACAAGTTCTAGAAAGAATTTGCTTCACAAAAAATTTTCATATGAATACAAAAATTCATTGTTGTCTAATCCACATATTTTTCACCATTTAACCGCAACATGAAAACCAAGTGAAGTACAGATTAGGCTACGTTAGGTTGATAGGAGGATGTATACTACATCAAATACACCTAGGCCACTGTCGGGCATGTAGTGCGCTCCTTTTCATGAAAAAAAATGTTCACTGAATGAATTATTTTTCAGTGTTCAGAAACTCAGTTTCCTGGACGTAATTCCAAAGAATCTTCCAATCAGTGTTAGTCAGGAATGTTATTTCCGGAATAACATCTGATTTCTCGTCTTGCTTTCATCAGGGTCAGCCCATAGGATCTTTGTGGTTATGGGATTCTCTCACCCATATTTTTAGTTCAGATTTTGTTTCGTCGAATGGTTTTGCGTTTGTCAAGTTTTAACTGCCTCAAGCTCCCTTCCCTTAAAAGCTATTACATTCGCCCTTTCGTTGCCGACTACACACGAGTAGGCTGGTATCCATATGATGTAAACCTTACCTCTAGAAGAGTATTCTGTTAAAGCTTTCTTACAATCCAATGCGGTCTTAGATTTAGTTCTATCACCTGATATCACCCTTATTGGCTTCGTGCTGTCGGTAAATGTGTCAAGCCATTTGGGCGTCATATTTATTCGAATCCAATTTACGCATTCTGATATTGCTCGTACTTCTGTCTGGTGGTATATTTCTGTTTCTGTGTTTTCAATATAGAACCCCAGCCCCACTTTGTCCCCCAATTTAAAGCCATCCGTGTAACAACGGATTCCTACTTGTATTTGCTCTAATGTTCCACTTGACCTAGACATTCTATCTGGGATCAGCGTTTCAAAGTTTCTGCCACATTCTGTGTCTGGAATGCGATCAGGCACGTCCGATGATTGTATATAACCAATATACGTGATGACGTGTCCTATAACCGCTTTCGGCCAGTTCGCCAAAAGTGAAGTACAAAATCATCCAAAAAATATAGTCTTTTGCAAAATTTCATGTTGAGAAGACCACGTAAAGTTGAATTTCATATGTAAGAAACTAGATATATATAATACTCTCTAACGTCTATTATTTAAGTTTAAAGATAAATTAAACCCATTTAAAGTTTTCTTAAACCCATTTAAAGGTTTCAGAATATTTTCAATTACGTTTTCCTATGCGGATATTTCGTGAAGTATCATGCGACAGGTCTCAACACAAGATTTCAATAAAAGACATTCTAATTAGCCTTATATCTGATCATCTAATAGAAGCGCGCAGGCAAGGCATTGGTTCCCAATAACAAGCCGCAGCATTTAAATTGAAAATATTTGCAATGCAGCCGGATGTGCTTGCAAAATAAGGCCTTCAGGAAGGCCTCTAAACTGCAACATCTTTCCCGTTGGTTATGTATGCGGTTGTTTATACCCAGACAACCATCATGATAACCCCTTGTGACCTTTAAGTTTGTACGTTTGTTTATTTGTGTGTTTTTATATGAATGTACTTATGTATGTGTAAATGTGTATTAGTGAATTTTAAAACAATTGCTCTCTTGTCAATATATGTATGTACATTGTACAATATATAAAAAAATCATTAAACTACAGTATGTGAAAAAGCAACAACAGAAATAACTACAGGGTTATAAGAAACTAGATAATAGAAGATTGAAAAATGAATTGATTGATGAAAAATAAGATGATAAAAATAAAATGAAAAAAAAAAAAAACTTTAAATACATTGCACACTGGGGCATGATTATAGGTTTTTGTCATATGAGTTTTATTATTAAAAAAAAATACAGAAATTCAGTTTTTTATAATAAAATGATAAGAAAAACTGTAATGTGTAGAAACACAAACATGGCGGTATTTATATGGTTTACATTTCTTTTACAAAATGTTCACATGGGCAATTTCATACTATCGTTCATAACATTTCTACACGTACAGAGTCATAAAGACTTTGTTTTGAAGCAGACAAGTGCATTCGAACACTGCTGACCTATATATAAATAAAAACAGGATCAAATATGTCCGATTCAGTATGTTTGCAATTTTTTTTTCAAAATTTATTTGATATTTTATTTTGTATTATTGTAAAAATACTCTAGATAGGTAAAATTTGGTTAGCTGGTATCTAAAACTAAATTATTTGCCTAGAAAGGCTTCTTTTATTACTCTAGAATAAATAAATGTATTGCACTAATAGATCTATGTGGACTTCCTTCATACTATTCCTGATTTCCAAAATGTTCTTGTTGATCGGTCAATAATTGGTCTTGAAATTGGCTTCCCTAAAAAAACTGCATTAAAAAGCTGATAATATTACTTTTCATTACTTATACGTAGGCATTTTAACTCAATATCTAAAAACGGCGATATCAGGAGCAAGTATTTTCCAGGAGTTGAGTAATTCCTTACAAGATTATAAATTTAATTTGTTTACGTAAAATAGCCGATAAGAAAACATATTTCGTTTTTCATAACAGCGATTTCGTTTTTCATAACACCATTTTTTCCGGGAAGTTATTTTCTTGTGCGTTAATTAATGGTTTTGACACACGAATACTACTTTCTTTTTCCTGTGTTAATTACGCGCGAAAATTTAGCAAACTTCCGTAGAAAAGTGTGATATTCCTATACAATAACAAGTAAGAAGTCTATATTCGCCTTAGCCGAATCTTATATACCGTTCACTATAGTGTGAAATTTTGCTGTTGTTGCTTTTATGCCAAAGCATGCAAATAGTTGTCTTTTTTTGATGAAATTTTCAGAGATAGTCTCGAATTTTTGCTCATATCTCCGTTATTTTTGGATGGATTTTAAATAAGAAACTCCAAGAAATCATGTCCGACAAAATTTTTAAAGATTTGGACCCCGAAGATATCTGGTGTCTTCAGAAAATTTATTTCGACGGACACACAGACGGACAGACGAACAGACAAAGCATGCAAATAATTGTTTTTTTTTTATGAAATTTTCAGTGATTGTCTCGAATTTTTACTCTGACATATCTGACAGAATTTTTAAAGATTTGGACCCCGAAGATATCTGAAAATTGATTTCAACAGACACACAGACGGACAGTCAGACAGACGGATATGGTCAGAAAATTATATTGTAGATATTACAAACGGAATGACAAACTTATATATAACCTTCTCACGAAGGTGAAGGATATAAAAAATACACATTCAAATTTTGCCTTCTTTGGTTAATGGTTGACGATCTAGTCTGTTGATCGGTGGTTTCGATTCCCATCAGAGGCACTGGTAAAAGTGCGCGCAACAGAATTCTTTTCAAATGAATTAACTAACTGTTTAATAAAAATTATAATTAGGAATAGGTATAATTAGGAATAGATATAAGTAATTAATTGTAGATTTAAAAACAAAACAAGTAAGAGTGTTATATTAATGTCGATACTGTTGCTCCTAAGGTTGTTATGGGCATAGAAAAATAAATAGAACTGAAACTGAGCGTAAGAAATATTACTCTCTCACATGTACAGGTTCTGTGTGAATTTAATACAATTGTATGAGTATTTTTATTTTTGTTTACATAAAATAACAAAAATATGAAAGTAAAAAATGTATCCGAATACATCATACCCTACCACATTGCGAGTAAGTAGCAATGAGTTATTTAGTATTTTTTAATGTAGAAGTTATATTCAAGAGATTGATGTTTGCTTAATTAATGAATGTACTGCTCATTATAACAATATATAGTCAAAATTTCGTATATATAAAATTTGTTGAGTCGAATTTTATAAATACCCTATTCTTGTATTGCATTTTCCACTTACAAAAATGTTCAATAGGCTAATTTATGGGCGGATTACATCATTACATCGACGCAGGTGTTACAAACTTTAAGACATAAACAAAATGCCGTTCCCATTAGTGTGGTGTAGGGTGTATTTTGACTGCATTTGGGCTGCTTTGAAATTAACAATAATCGTTCATATCAAGCGTTAATTTTAGCATTAGCACAATTTCTTTGGCAAAATAGCCCCTGCTGCTGCAATAAACACTGCTAAAGGTTATGTTTTTCCCATAAAATTATTGAAAACATTTTCAGAAAAAAACAAATTTTTCAATCGTTTTTATTTTTTTAATATTATTTTTAAGTGTCAATATTGACTCAACCCAGCAACCACAAAGAGTTTATTTAAAATTAAAAATAATTTTTAATGAAGATCTTTCTTACATTGGTCAACTGATATTGAATAAAAATGGCTAATTCAAACCATTATTTCATAAAATATCGAAATATAATATCAAACAAAAATATAAAAACTTTTTAAACGAAAGAGTTTGTGTTTGTTGGGTTACATATTTTTCAACTAATACATTCTCACGACTTAGGTTTTTGACAGCAGACTTAGGTTTTGTCATACTCAGTTTCAGTTCTATGTATAGCTTTTCTATGGTTATGGGCAAAGAATATAAAGAAATTGGGGCTTGTCAGTTGGTACGTAAAGGAGTTGTCATTCGGTACCTAACTCTAAGTATGTATTGGTAGAATTTTTGTATTAGTATTGGAGCTCCAACCACTTTCACCACACTTTCCAAACATACATACTTGCATAAAATCGTACATAAAAATTTTAGGAAAAATAAATAACATTTAAATTTCTACATTCGCAGATTTTTTAATTTATTTTGCCCACATCCAATCAGTAAACATTTAATAAATATATTTTTCGGACTTAAAATCTCTTTTTTTGCAAAAAAATAAGTTTATTTTAAATAATTTTTTCATTTTCAATACTAAAATATACAACTTTGTTTTGTCAATTTTAATTTCAACACACAAAAATTAATTGTCAAAAAAATTAAAAAAATATTTTTTTAGTTTGTGAAAAATAAAAATATTTCGGATTGTTAAATGCGATAAAATTGTATAAAAAATTAAAAAATAGTTATGTGTTTGTGAAAAAACGTCGTTCAAGTCCTATTATCCCGGTATTTTCGCGAAGAAGTTTTGAAGTATTGTGAGAGAATTGAGTTCTCACAAGTGTGTTGAATTTACACAGAACTCGTCTGTGAAGAGAAGGAAATGTTATTGTTGTAAAACAATGTCATAGTCCAACTTCTTATTATTCTTTGGTTATGGGCTTGTGGTGATACTTGAAATTAAAATTACAACATTAAAATTTCGTTTTAAAAATAATTAAGTTTTCTTTTCTTTTACATTTTTGTTTTTTATATTTTTGATTTTTTGAAAAATAAATTAATTGGATTAAAAATTTTGAAATAAACACTTCAGAAGATTTTGGATCTACCTCATCTTTAATTCCAAGTATCCCGTGTTACTGTACGTGTACCTCCTTTTTGGCGTCAAAATCCCAAGCTATGGTTTCGCCCGCTGGAATCCCCAAATCGAGAGCAACATCCTCAACCATGTTAGACATATTGTGGAAGCGCCCCCTGCAGAAAACAAATATGAAACTCTTAAATGTTCCATATTAGATGACTTTATTGAATCGGAAGAAAAAAGACTTCGTCAACTTCTGGAAAACGTAAGTGTTGGCAATATTCTGAGTGTTAAAGTCATTTTATGCAGGGGGCCTTTTATGGTGCCCCTTTCACAAAACTTTTTATGACGATTTCATCTTCCTAGGTCCATTTCTCTGGTCTCTGTAGTGCCTTTAAATGACAGACGAACATACTTTTGTTCGAACTATATTTTTATTTCCAAATTTTTAGATGGTGGGTATAGTTATGAAAATACACTGTGTGACAGCAAAAAATTACGCAACATGTGACTAAATGAAGTTTGTAAATTTAATTGAGTTGATTACCCTACCATATTTAGTATTTCAATGTAACCCAAATATCGGTATTTATCTTCAAACCGGATTTTTATTTGTTGTTGAATTTCTCAGCATTTGTGCTGATGTTTGTAACACCCGAAAATATATTTCATACACCGCACAGTGGTATAGGAAAAAAAAAGAGGGAAATAATTCGGTAACTTCTAAACGGTTAATCCGATTTTAATGAAATTTGGTATGCACAAAGAGGAGGTGTTGTCGAGTTTAGGTTTTGAATTTGGACTTTATAGGCCAACCAGGGGCCCGGCGGGGGGTCCTCAAATTAGGACACCTCGGCTATGTTAAATTTTTAAAACGATACTATTTCTTCATTTGAGTTCCGATTTAAAAAAAATTTCGTATATAGAATCTCCTCATCGAGCACTATAAAAAATGTCGTCGTAGCAGTAAATTATCTCTTATAGTTTAGGAGATATTCGCATTTGAATATTAAAATTTTAAAATTTTTACCGTCCTTACTTTAGTTTTTTTGATAATAGCAGGTCCAAATATTTCCGATTTTCGCCATTTTTTTTTATTTGCTTAACAACAAGTTTATATACCAAGCAGTGAAAGAATTATGTAAAAATCATGACTGAGTCCAAAGTTATAGGCATTTAAATTTAAAAAATTAAAAAAAGGCGATTTTTTGTCATTTTTTTGGGAAAAAAGTATCTTTTTCTTTTTAAGTTATCTAAAAAGTTTCTAAGAAGATGTATATAGAATTTATACTTTTTGGAAAGCTGACTTTACATAAAATACGATAAATGAAACAAAACCTAAAAATTTTTGATACCGAGGGGACCAGGTCCATCCAAAAAAACCCTATTTTTTATGGAAAATTAAATTTTGAGCAAAAATTCTCAAATCGCATAGTCGATATCAAATTATAGTGACCTGTTTTATATGACCCAATAAGTTCTTAATCATTTTGTAACGGGTTTCGATAACCCCGCCCCTGGTATGGATATAATAGGCAAAAAACCAAAAAATCCCATTTTTGGGATTTTTTAAAACTTTTTTGGGAATTCCGGGATTTCTAATAAGAAAATTCAAAATTTTTATTTAATTTTGGATTTTGAGTAAAAAAATCAACCTAACTGTAAAATTTCATCAAAAAATATTCATAAATAAAATTTTTATTGCAATTTGAAAAATTTGTATCTTCGCAAAAACTGAATAAAAAACATTTTTTAATTTTTTTTAAAAAAAGTATTCCGCGAATTTTTTAATTTTCAAAAATTATATACAGTTTTGAAAAATAGACAAAATTACCTTTCCATTGATATATAACATGCCTACCTAATGTTTTTTAAGTGACAAATTAATTAGGGAAAACTCAACATCTTTTAGAAAATTTGCCTAGCACTATTATTTTCATCCATAAGGTTAACTCTTAAATTTGTTACATATATGGATGAAAATAATAGTGCTAGGTAAATTTTCTAAAAGATGTTGAGTTTTCCCTAATTAATTTGTCACTTAAAAAACATTAGGTAGGCATGTTATATATCAATGGAAAGGTAATTTTGTCTATTTTTCAAAACTGTATATAATTTTTGAAAATTAAAAAATTCGCGGAATACTTTTTTTAAAAAAAATTAAAAAATGTTTTTTATTCAGTTTTTGCGAAGATACAAATTTTTCAAATTGCAATAAAAATTTTATTTATGAATATTTTTTGATGAAATTTTACAGTTAGGTTGATTTTTTTACTCAAAATCCAAAATTAAATAAAAATTTTGAATTTTCTTATTAGAAATCCCGGAATTCCCAAAAAAGTTTTAAAAAATCCCAAAAATGGGATTTTTTAGTTTTTTGCCTATTATATCCATACCAGGGGCGGGGTTATCGAAACCCGTTACAAAATGATTAAGAACATATTGGGTCATATAAAACAGGTCACTATAATTTGATATCGACTATGCGATTTGAGAATTTTTGCTCAAAATTTAATTTTCCATAAAAAATAGGGTTTTTTTGGATGGACCTGGTCCCCTCGGTATCAAAAATTTTTAGGTTTTGTTTCATTTATCGTATTTTATGTAAAGTCAGCTTTCCAAAAAGTATAAATTCTATATACATCTTCTTAGAAACTTTTTAGATAACTTAAAAAGAAAAAGATACTTTTTTCCCAAAAAAATTACAAAAAATCGCCTTTTTTTAATTTTTTAAATTTAAATGCCTATAACTTTGGACTCAGTCATGATTTTTACATAATTCTTTCACTGCTTGGTATATAAACTTGTTGTTAAGCAAATAAAAAAAAAATGGCGAAAATCGGAAATATTTGGACCTGCTATTATCAAAAAAACTAAAGTAAGGACGGTAAAAATTTTAAAATTTTAATATTCAAATGCGAATATCTCCTAAACTATAAGAGATAATTTACTGCTACGACGACATTTTTTATAGTGCTCGATGAGGAGATTCTATATACGAATTTTTCTTTAAATCGGAACTCAAATGAAGAAATAGGATCGTTTTAAAAATTTAACATAGCCGAGGTGTCCTAATTTGAGGACCCCCCGCCGGGCCCCTGGTTGGCCTATAAGGTCCAAATTCAAAACCTAAACTCGACAACACCTCCTCTTTGTGCATACCAAATTTCATTAAAATCGGATTAACCGTTTAGAAGTTACCGAATTATTTCCCTCTTTTTTTTTCCTATACCACTGTGCACCGTAAAGTATTCCAATCACTTTTTGAGTCGATTAAGCCTAAATGTTACTACCGATTTTCGTCCCCTTTGGCATGTTTTTATGACGATAGATCCCATCGTGATGTATTGATGGATGAGAAGAACTCTGAGTGTTTTTGAGGTGTGACTGATGAAAAGAGATGTTTTGGTGGAGCTGAGTGGAGCTGTTAATTCCTTAATCTTTAATTTATCGGCGATTTTCTTTCATGGTTGAGTGTGTTGGAGTTTACTTTAAAACATGTTCAACTCATCACAGTAGGTCTTTGTGGTCACTGAAGTAAGTCTTGTCAATTAAAAATGGATCCGTGCTTCGGGCCACTGTGCTCAAAATCCATTATCAATAGTGAGCTTACCACGTTTGTTAACTTTTAGACAACGGATGTGCATACAATTTAGTTTCCGACAACGAATTGTTGCAATGTTGACAACGTTGCATGGTCAACCTTACATGTTGTTGTTGTATATATGTATATACAAGGGATGTTATTGTAAAAATTGGTGTCAATTTGGTACCACGCGTGTATTGTTTTTTCCCCTCTGTGGGGATTTGATGTTGGGTACGCCCCTTCTATTGATCAATCAAACGTCTTTCCTTGTCGGATTTTGATTGAGCTTGACTCATGATACCTGTCATTCCTCAACGGGGCTACTATGGCAAGATATTAGATAGCACGGGTACTTGAACAAAGTTCTTGTACATGGACCATCAGAACAATGCACAAAAATTGACACCTGCGTATAAGAAACACAAAGGGGCGGTGGAGAGTCATAGAAGAAGCTCACCCTGTGGGTGAAAAAGACCACCGTGAAATAAGGCCGTCAATGCAGATGTTATCGTAAAACACTTTGATACCGATTTTCGTAATGATCGTTTTCTTCAAATATTTATTGTTCAATATTTAATATTGGGAATGATACGAATTCTTTTAAAGTCATTCAAAATTTTTATGGTTTTTAGACTGAAAGCGATATTTTCTTTATTTATATTTTTACATAAATATCATATTATTGCCAATTTGAATTCGATCGAACAAACTATTTTTTTTTTTTTTTTTTGGAAAAAAATTATTTTGGCGCCCAAGACTGGTATGAGACAAAAAAGAACTTTTCGAGAAAAGCGACTTTGAATGTTTAATGCCATTTTACAATTTCTTAAATAATTTTTAAAGTTATTAATTTGAAAAATTAAACCAGATTATTCAACTAAATTTAAAGTAAATGTTTACTTGTTATCAAAAACATGACTTTTAGTTTTAATTTTTAATACCAAAAACCCTTTCCAATAAATGAAAAACTTTATACCGCATTTATACTACAGCGAAACCTAGTAGATTAGATTTCAAATCTTGCTCAAAATCCAGATCGTTTACACTTCACTTTTCTGGCATTAGCTAGATTTAATTTTTAAAAACAATCTTGTTTAACAGCAAAAAATTGTGAAAAATATAAAATATTTATTAGTATTTTACTTATTGTACAGAATTTGGCATTTAAATATTACATTATATTTTACCTTCAAAACACTTTTCATTCATGTTTTCCGTTTTGTAGGAAATTTTCTTGAAAAAATTAGTTTACTTCTATTTTTTATTTGTTTTGTTTCAACTGTCATTGTTTCTTCCGCAGCATCGTATTTTTTAGTACTATTTGGAAAAAAACAGAGTTGCATTTCTATTTTAATTAGATTTAGAGTAGATTTTGCCGAAATCTACTAATGCATGTTTTGTGTGGGAAATTTAGTAAAAATCAACTGCATTTGCTCGCAATCTCATAAGTGCTAGAATTCGCTGTAGTGTAAATGGGGTATTAAAACATATTTTTATACCCTCCACCATCATCAGTATATATAACTTTGTCATTCCCTGTGTAACATCAAGAAATACTCATCTGAGACCCAACAAAGTATATATATTCTGGGTCCTTATCAAATTCTGAGTCGATTTAGCTATGTTCGTCTGTCCGTCTGTCTGTGTAAAAAACGCTCACGATAAAACGAAGCAATAGAGTTTAACCAAATTCACCCAAAATGTTCTTCATTTTCCTAAGTTGTTTGGTATTGAAAATGGGCAAAATCGGTTCACACCGGGAAAAGTTATGAATCAAAATTTTAAACAACCTCGAAAAAAATAAGCATTTTTTACACATTCTGATGTACTTTTCTCGAAAACTATGCAAGATAATTCCACGAAAATCACCACACATTCGTTCCTACACAAAAGCTTGATCCTTGCAGAAAATTGCCAGAATCGGTCCACAATTTCATATACCTCCCAGACAAAAGTACATATTCCCGGAAAATGGGTTTTTTGTTAATAACTTCCGTCACAATGTCGATATCTTCACAAAATTTTACAAATTTAAATATTATGTCAATAAAATTCATACAGAGAAAAAATTTTCTGGATCGATCTATAATTGGACATAGCTCCCATACAAGGTCCCCTCCCGAAAATTACTTAAACGCGCATAACTCATTACTAAATTAAGATATCCATAAAAAATTTGGTACAAGTATTACCCATATACACAGAAATATTACTGAGAAATTTTTTTCCGATCGGTCCATAATTGGTCATATCTACCATACAAGGTCCCCTCCCGAAAATCACTTAAACGCATATAACTCATTACTAAATTAAGATATCCATATAAAGTTTGGCAGAAGTACTGCTCATATATGGAGAAATATTACTGTAAAATTGTTTTCCTATCGGTCCATAATTGATCATAGCTGCCATACAAGGTCCCTTTCAGAAAAACACTTAAAGGCACATAACTCATTTTACGATCCGTCCATATTTGGTCATATTTCTCATACTAGGTCCCCTTCAGAAAATCACTTAAATGTACAATATTCATTACCAATTAATGATATAGATACAGAATTTTGAAATTTTGTCTTTATATACATAATTGGTCATAGCTCCCATACAAGGTCCTTTTACGAAAATCTCTTAAACACACATTACTCATTACCAAATAAAGCTATTGATACAAAATTTGGCACAAATATTTGTTTTGTATACAAAAATTATATTTCAAGATTTTTTTCACGATCGGTTCATAACATCGGTCGGTTCCATACAAGTTCCCTTCAGAAAATCACTTAAACACACATTACTTATTATTAAATTACGATATAGATACAAAATTTTACTGAAATATAGCTTTTATATACAGAAATTTAGCTTAAAGAATTTTTTACGATCGGTCTATATGTTTTCATATCTCCCATACTAGGTCCTGCACCTAAAAGCGCTTTAACCGTATTTAACTAGTTGCATTATCATTTTGTGTATAACAAAATTATATCTATGTATTTTGAAAATCCTTATAGCTTTCACACACATGCATACATGCAAATTACTAAATATTGCTAAGCGCTATAAAATATAAAAGAAAATGGCGTTTGTAATGTTCAATAAATCTTGGAATTGTAATAGATTTACGTTGTTTAAATCTTGGGATTTTTCTATTTAAGACATGAGAAAACTTATTTCTACAAATATTTGATCAATTAGAAAAGTATTAATATAAAAGTAGCTGGTGGAGGGTATTTAAGATTCGGCTCAGCCGAATATAGCACTCTAACTTGTTTATTATTCAGTTCAAAACCCCGAGTTTTGAGTTATGCATGTCTTGCAAGGTATGTATTATAATTATGTATGAAAATTTCTTTTGTAAAGTTTGAAACATTTTTTATTAAGAAGCTCTTAAATATTTGTTTTGTATAAAAATTTCACTTACTGTAATTAATAGTGTTTGTTACTCCAGATATGATAAGTTTTTTTCACTTTATTTATTTTTGCTATTGAATCTTAAGTGTCAAATTACAGTTAAGGACAAACTATTTTTACATCTATCATATATTATTAAATAAAAACTATTATACAAATCGATATGTGTGCATACGAAATAAAACCCAAACGATGTTCACATGACATTTTTGCTCTTGTATGCAGGACTAAAAATTGACACGTAACAATGATATTGACTGATAGTTAATGATATTTGAGAGTTTAATGTAAACAAACACTCATATTCGCAGGCACACTTCCATGGACATACAAGGACAAGAGCTCTTAATGCAACAACACTTGCAGTGGACGCATATATGTATGTACATATGCACTAACACATTAATAGAAACAAAATATGGTAAAAACGAAAAAATACCGTAATAAAATTGTTTGTATTTTTTTAATTCTCACGAAGAACACGCAAAAATTGTGAATTGATGAAAACATGCACAAAGTTGCTCTTGTGAAATGCTAACAACCGGAAAAAATACAAAAACAATCACTAACGCGGAGAAAAAAAAACGCGTACGAAATGTTAATATAATTATTGTTGTATGGTTTTTGTTTTTAATTTTTTGGAATTGTTGTTATAAACTCAATTAACTGCTGTGATAAATAAAATTTAACATCACAAGGATATCGTTACAAATGCAGATTCTGTTGGTTTACGTTAAAATACAATGCACTCCATTACAACAATAACTACAAGTAAAATATTTATTATTAAATTGGGCTATTTAAGTGATTAAACGTTAAACTACTTGACACATGTTTTCTCACATAAAAACTAACTGATATGTATTTCGCATGTATTAAAGATGAGAAAATCACTTCGGGAACAATGAAAATTGTTGTTATTTTTTATTTTATTATGGCAGATATTTTTTTTGTGAAAGTAATTTTGTGGCGTAATTATCTCGTATATTTTGTGGTATTTAAGTGTTAAATATCCAGACGTTAAAATTCCGTAAGGAAGCACAAGGTTTTGTTCTTTACCTTTTTTATCTTGATTAATTTACTATGATATTTTCTTTAGCTTTATTCTTACAAACAATTAAACTTAGCATTTTATTCATTTAAGAGGAATATATCTTTAATACATACTTCTATCTTATTATTTGTTTTCTTTTAATATTTTCTACTATATGTATATTTAATTCATTTTACTTAGAATACGTATTCCAGCGTACCCGTTTGTTGCTAAACGATTTTTTCTAAAATATTTCTTTTTATTTCACTTATATTTTCTTCAATTCCTCTTACATTTTAACACTTTTTTTGTTTTAATTACTTTGGTTTGCTTTTCCTCTTATTTAATTAATTTTTTTTTCGTTTTAGTTTTATTTAAACTTCTTGTTTATTTAGCGTTTATTTGTTACACGTACCTTGTGCTGCGGTAAACTAAAGTTATGTTTACCATGTTGCAGGCAATTTACCGAGGTTAGTGCGGGCTGCGCAGTCTATTTTATGCTACGGATATAATGTCTCATTGCTCTCTTTTTCAACACTGGATAAAATACAATTTCCTGTTTCTCTTACATCTGTTGTAGTAAAGAGTAAATTTGAAATCTCATACATACAGGACAATATACTGTATGTATGAGATTTCATATTTACTATGGATTTTATTCAAATGGAAGTTTTACTAGTATTTTATAGTGTCCTTCAATTTGAATTAATTGCGTTGCCATTTCGTATTGCAATGTTAATGCGACTTAAACTAAAATATGTTTTATTTTTTGAAATTCGGAAAATTTAAGAAAAGGAAAAATTACTATTTAAATATATTAATGTCCAATTTTAAAAATCGATGTCTTCTGATTTTGATGAAATTTGCACCAAGGTTAGTACTATTGAATAGTAGACTAGACAGCTTCAACAGAAACGGTCCAGACCTGCCGGACATAGAGGGGTTCAAAGTTGGACATTTTGGTCAGGTTTTATTCAAATGAGAGTAACTTTTCACCTATTGGTTCTAGCAAAAATTGTCCAAAGGAGTTCAGAGAGCTATTTCTTTATTTTTATTTTTTTTTTTTTTAATTTTACCTAAAAAAGATTTGTCCAATAATGGAAATTTTGTCAAAATCGATGTTTTGAGTTTGGTCAGTTGATATTGTATTCCGATCCGGCATTTGGAAAATTAAAGAAATCCTTTTTTGCAATCACATACATACATACATACAGACATACATACATACATACATACATACATACATACATACATACATACATACATACATACATACATACATACATACATACATACATACATACATACATACATACATACATACATACATACATACATACATACATACATACATACATACATACATACATACATACATACATACATACATACATACATACATACATACATACATACATACATACATACATACATACATACATACATACATACATACATACATACATACATACATACATACATACATACATACATACATACATACATACATACATACATACATACATACATACATACATACATACATACATACATACATACATACATACATACATACATACATACATACATACATACATACATACATACATACATACATACATACATACATACATACATACATACATACATACATACATACATACATACATACATACATACATACATACATACATACATACATACATACATACATACATACATACATACATACATACATACATACATACATACATACATACACATACATACATACATACATACTACATACATACATACATACATACATACATACATACATACATACATACATACATACATACATACATACATACATACATACATACATACATACATACATACATACATACATACATACATACATACATACTACATACATACATACATACATACATACTACATACATACATACATACATACATACATCTACATACATACATCATACATACATACATACATACATACTACATACATACATACATACATACATACATCATACATACATACATACATACATACTACTACATACATACATACATACATACGTACATACATACGTACATACATACATACATACATACATACAACTAACTAACTAACTACAACTAACTAACTACTAACTAACTAACTAACTACTAACTAACTACTAACTAACTAACTAACTACTAACTACTACTAACTAACTAACTAACTAACTACTAACTAACTAACTAACTAACTAACTAACTAACTAACTAACTAACTAACTAACTAACTAACTAACTAACTAACTAACTAACTAACTAACTAACTAACTAACTAACTAACTAACTAACTAACTAACTAACTAACTAACTAACTAACTAACTAACTAACTAACTAACTAACTAACTAACTAACTAACTAACTAACTAACTAACTAACTAACTAACTAACTAACTAACTAACTAACTAACTAACTAACTAACTAACTAACTAACTAACTAACTAACTAACTAACTAACTAACTAACTAACTAACTAACTAACTAACTAACTAACTAACTAACTAACTAACTAACTAACTAACTAACTAACTAACTAACTAACTAACTAACTAACTAACTAACTAACTAACTAACTAACTAACTAACTAACTAACTAACTAACTAACTAACTAACTAACTAACTAACTAACTAACTAACTAACTAACTAACTAACTAACTAACTAACTAACTAACTAACTAACTACTAACTAACTAACTAACTAACTAAACTAACTAACTAACTAACTAACTAACTAACTAACTAACCAACTAACTAACTAACTAAATAACTAACTATATATTATATATTATATTTAAATCTCTATAAGTCCGGCAGTCGTTGACCGATAGAGTTGAAAATCTGTATCTGGCCTACTATACAAAAGTACTAATGCTGCAAATTTCTATAGAGGATTCAATTTCCTACATTTTGCTTACGGAATATTTTTGCATATCATTAGTTATTTTCGAATTATAGTGAATTGTTTTTTCATTGCACTAATATTTTTGAATCTAAATATAAATAGATTGCACCGATAATAAATTTGTCTTAGTTTTTAAGTTATTCATAAGCTTCATAAGCAAATATTGGCTTATACACTGTTATACGTTTCATGACCCACAGTGCATCTGTCTATTTTATTAAAGTCAAATTTTCAAAAGAGTAAAAACGCTTAGTATAAATTAATATTGGAAACATATTAAAGTTGCTTTGATAAGAAATGTAAGATAAGTTAATTATATATCTTTAGCTAATACCGGAATCGCGACATAATCTGTGTCGGCGTTAAAAATATAAAGATTTTAAAATATCAATGGAAAAAGAATGCTAAAATGTAATAAATTTAATTCTCTATAGAAATTGTAATAGCATTGAAACGCGTACGATGCATAATAATGAAGCTTTGTACAAATTTTCATTTAGCTATCTAAAAATCCGCAGCAAAAAAATTTGCTTCGATTTTCTAAAAATTATTTGTAAGTTTAAGTTTTTCCAAAAAAAAATTATAAAATTTTACATTTATTTTTATACCCACCAACAAAAAAGATGGGGGGTATATTGTTTTTGTCATTGCGTTTGTAACACATTGAAATATTCGTCTAAGACCCATAAAAGTATATATATTCTGGGACCTTATTAGATTCTAAGACGATCTAGCCATGTCCGTCTGTCTGTCTGTCTGTTGAAAACACGATGGAGTCCAAACGGAAGCAGCTAGAGAGCTGAAATTTTGCAAAGATACTTTTAGTTAATGCAGTTCGTTTGGTATTGAAAATGGGCAATATCGGTCTACGATTTCGCGTAGCCCCCATATAAGGTCCCCTTCAGAAAATGACTTTAACGCTCATAACGGACTAAAAGAAGCACCTATAGCGATGAAATTCGACATGAACATATTCTATAGAAACCTAAATCGCTTTGTAAAATTTTATAAGGATCGGTCCATAATTGACCCCAGCCGCCCTATAAGGTCCCCTTCAGAAAATGACTTTAACGCTCATTACTGTCCAAAAGATGCATCTATAGCAATTAAATTCGACATGAACATATTTTATAGGAACCTTAATATCATTCTTAATTTTTATAAGGATCGGTCCATAATTGACCTCCCCCTAATAAGGCCCCTCTCAGAAAATGACTTTAACGCTTTTTGCTACTTTAAAAATACAAGTACAGCGACAAAATTTGTTACAAATTTCTCTACCAAATTTTAGGAGGATCAGTCCATAATTGATCCTATCGATATACATAATATGTATGATGGTAAAATTATACATAGATGTAATGAATGAGAAAATTGTTTTGATAATAACAAAAGCATCGATTCTTAAATATCAAAGTTTATTTATAAGGAAGCATTCCTTTTCGTCAATGTTTTGATGGTGGGTATACAAGTTTTGGCACTGCCGAATATAACACTCTTACTTGTTTTTATTCAAAAATTCATTGCCTTAAAATTATAAATTTTCTACTTTTCCTTTAGAAAACTAAAATACAAACCAATAAATATCAATGATTTGCATTTATAATAAAACTTAATTGTCATTCTCATTAAAATTCTCCATTTGCATTTAATATACTTTTAAAGGTGTTGCATTCATTTATATGTATTTCGCAATAAAATTGTACGTTTGCATTTCCAGCAAACTCTTATCGCCCCTAATGTCATCTGTAATAACTAGTTCTTTTTGTAATTTTCAAGGAAATGAAGACAATTGCTTTTAATAAAGTAAAAGAATTTACCTATTTACAAATAAACTCTAAACTGGACTCTGTAATTAAAATTAAAATATTGTACTTTACATTTATAACTTTTGTTGCCATTAACAAAGGCAATTAAAAAAACACCAATTAATTATTTAATCACACACTTGAAATGTACTCTAATTAACATGCAAACAAATAAACAAATTCACACATGAGTTCGAACAAAAAGAGAAACAACTATATTTCAGTATTATAAAGATTACAATGAAAGTAAAAATAACCCTAGTTTTTACTTATAACTTGTATGTAGGTACATTAGGGTTTTTTTTAATGAATGTATATATTCATAATATGCATTTTATTTTACATTGAATTTCAGAATAATGTCATAAGGACTATGATACATAAAGACCGTTTAATAGTGATTTAGTTTGTGTAGAATACAAAACGTTAATTTACGTTTTTGATAAATGAATTTAAAATTCCACCGAGTTTTCCTAAGTACATTTCTAGCAAAGATATTCATCAATTACTTAGAAAAAAAACCTTTCTCATACTTATATAGACCACCCTAATATACATATGTACATAAACACAAATGAAAGAGTGTGTATTTTATATATTGTGTACTTATGACATGTATGATTTAAATGCAAAATTTTTATTATTTTTCTAATTTGTTTACGGGTTTTCTTTAACCCCATACAAATTAGTCTAAATATTCATGTAAATGTTTCTAAAGTAAAAAAAGGTCCGAAAGTAGTAAACAAATGCAATAAATAAGAAATAAGGATATTTCATACATAAAGTCCTTTCGTATTCGCAGAAATGAGAAACATTGCATGTCAGTGTTTCTTTAAGTATTTTTACGTAGGTGTGAAACATTTTTGCTTCGTCACAATAAAATTTAAAGTGAATGTAAATATGTATGTATATGCAGTACTAAAAATGGCAAAAAAAGGTAGCTTAGGTTAAATGCGAATAAGAAATACCTTTTTTAGAAAACTTTCCAACATTGCTATTACTTAATAACAAAATTTTTTAAAAGCTTTATGTCTAGTTATCTCTATCCACATTTAAATAAACTTTTATTCCCAATTATTTACTTGTTTAAAAAATATATTTTAACTTAAACAATTTTCAGCAAAATATTTGCATGTCACTTTAAACATAAACAACTGACAACACCAACTTATGTATATGTATTTTTATTTGGGTGTTAAGAAAATCTAAACATTACTCAGATTCGTATCTAAATTATGTTGTATAACAATAACCATAAAAGACTCGCTTGTTACATTTTATTTTTCCCTTTTTAGGGTGAAGAAAAAAAGGAGAAAAAAGGTTAGAAAAGGTAATGGATATTTGAAAAAAGTTAGATTTTTATTATTTTTTTTTTTTTTTTGTACAGGTTAACAAGATTACATCAGAAATGTTTGTAGAAACTTTAAAAAAGTGGAAAAAATAATATTGTTATTTTATATTTTTAATGAGTTGTTAGTTACCAGTTTTGAAGAAGGGTTACCAGGACATAATAAAAATTCAATTAAGATAAAACCATAGAAATAAAATACAAATATTAACAAGTTTTAAATTTGTGTCTGTAGGGGAATGTACTTGTATTAAAACAAAATAAAATTGATAAATAATATAGAATTTACTATTACCCGTCTATAGTTAGGACTCTTGTTTGTTGCTAAGACTATGAACAATTCTATAGGTTCACGATTATAACCTACAATAAATACTATATCTATAGTAAGGACTATAGACAGATCTACTACTAAGACTATAGTTTGGACTTTAGACAAAACTATAGACTAATATGGTATATAGATTTTAGATTGGTCCATATTTAATACTATAGACAGGCCTATAGTCAAAAATATACACTGGTCTATAGTCAAGACCATGCACAGATCAAAGTCAAGACTATAGACTGGTTTATATTCAAGAATATAGACAGATCTATAGTCAACACTATACTTGAAAACCAAATTACTTACTCTGTAGTAAACACAATAGATTGGTCTTTAGGCATCACTCATGACCGATCTATAGTCAAGACTGTAGATGGATCTATAGTAAAAAAATATAAACTGATCTATAGTCAAGATTATAGACTGATCTAAAGTCAAGACTATAGACTGATCTATAGTCAAGACTAGAGACTGATCTATAGGCAAAACTATAGACTGATCTATTGTCAAAACTATAAACTGATCTATAGTCAAGAATATAGACTACTATATATATAAGTCTATAGACTAGTATATAGAATAGACTAGAGTCAAGTCAAAACTTTATAATTATCTATAGTCAAGACTATAGATTGATCTATAGTCAAGACTATAGACTGATCTATAACCAAGACTATAGACTGATCTATAGTAAAGAATATAGACTGATCTATAGTCAAGATCATAGACCGATCTATAGTCAAGACTATAGACTGATCTATAGTCAAGACTATAGACTGATCTATAGTCAAAACTATAGACTGATCTATAGTCATGACTATAGACTGATCTATAGTAAAAACTATAAATTGATCTATAGTCAAGATCATAGACCGATCTATGGTCAAGACTATAGACTGATCTATAGTCAAGACTATAGACTGATCTATAGTCAAGACTGTAGACTGATCTATAGTCAAGACTATAGACTGATCTATAGTCAAGACTATAGACTGATCTATAGTCAAGACTATAGACTGATCTATAGTCAAGACTATAGACTGATCTATAGTCAAGACTATAGACTGATCTATAGTCAAGACTATAGACTGATCTATAGGCAAGACTATAGACTGATCTATAGTTAAGACTATAGACTGATCTATAGTCAAGACTATAGACTGATCTATAGTCAAGACTATAGACTGATCTATAGTCAAGACTATAGACTGATCTATAGTCAACACTATAAACTGATCTATAGTCAAGACTATAGACTGATCTATAGTCAACACTATAAACTGATCTATAGTCAAGAATATAGAATACTATATAGATAAGTCTATAGACTAGTATATAGAATAGACTAGAGTCAAGTCTATAAACTACTATATAGATTAGTCTATAGTCAAATCTATAGACAAATATATAGAATAGACTATAGTCAAGTCTATAGGCTAGTCTATAGTCAAGTCTTTAGTCAAGTCTATAGACTAGTCATAGTCAAGATTATTACATACACTATAGCTAAGGCTATACACTGGTCTATAGCCAACTCTATAGACCGGTCAACAGTCAACACTATACTTGAAAACCAACCAACACTATAAACTGGGCTATAATAAACATTATAGAATAGTAAAAATTCAACTCTGTATACTCTTCCATAATTAAAACCTATAGTCAAGACTGGTCTAAGGTCAAGTCAAGACTGGTGTATAGTCAAGACGGTAGACTGGTCTGTTGTCAAGATGACAGATAAAGTCAGAACGATAAAGTAGTCTATAGTCAAGATCACGTATTAAGTATATGTATATTATTTAGTTACACATAGTTAAAATCAGCGCAAACCCAGAGTATCCTCGCTATAGTGGACTAGAATGGAAATATAGAAAATTATCGTACCATTAAGTTGCATACATACATAGGCATGTATTAACTTGTCTGTATTTAAATACAAAATAACTGCATTGCAGTTTTTGTTTTACTTGAAAGCCAAATTACTTATCAAAGTACATGAAAATAAAATAAAATGTTTATATATTTTAATTTAATGACATTAATAAGCATCTTGTAAAGACAGTTAAAATAAATTCACAAAAAAAATGTACTTCTTTATGTACGTACATAAATAAATAATTTTTATAAAAATTTTCAATGTATCCTTTGTTTTAACTTATAAAAACATATGAAACTTTTCATTTCAAGCTATGATTTCTTTATATTATTTTATGTGTAAAATATTTTTATGGTTTATATTTTTGACTTTTGTAATGCAGATTTTCGTATTTACCAATTGTAAATATATACGAAAGTACTTTTAAATGTATTCCTTTTTTTATACCCTACACCACTTTAGTGGGGAGGGTATATTGGATTTGTGCTGATGTTAGTAACATCAATATTCGTCCTAGACCCACCTTAAAGTATACCAATCGGCTTAGAATCGTTTTCTGAGTCGATTAAGCTATGTCCGTCCGTCCGTCCGTCTGGCTGGCTGTCCATGTAAACCTTGTGCGCAAGGTACAGGTCGCAATTTTCAAGATAATTGGATGAAATTTGGCACGCACGTTTTATTTGACCCAAGGACGAAGCCTATTGAAAATGGTTAAAATCGGTCCATTATTTCACCTAGCCCCCATACAACAGAACCCCCCGAAAAGGGCTTCTGAGCTCATAATTATGTTAAATATACAGATATATCGATAAAATACGGCACAACTAAGTTTTATAGAAGTCTTGATGACCCTGCCAAATTTCATAAAGATCGGGCCACATTTGACCCTAGCTCCCATACAAAGTCCCCTTCAGAAAGTTACTTGAATGTCCCAAATTAACTTATAAACACAAATATCGCGATGAAATTCAGCACAATAAAATATTATGTCAATATAAATATATTCACAAAATTTTATCGGGCTTGGTCCATATTTGCCCCTAGCCCCCATATAAAGCCTCTTTCAGAAAATTAGTTTTTCATCCATAAATTGCTTAAATGTATCGGAACAAGGGAATATTGAAGATAAATGCTTTATTATGAAAAATAAATCACATTTAATATTCATAACTGGTGTAGGGTATCATATGGTCGGCCACGCCCGACTATAATTTCTTACTTGTTTTTATTTTGTTTTTGTTTTTAGCTCTTAAACCGTGGCTTTTTTGGTATACAGTTTTTTTATTTTCATTTATTGTATTTCATATTTATTTCTAAATGTATTCTAGCATAAATTCCATGCTACTTTGCACTGACCCAATTGTGTAAGAAAAGTGGTTAAACAAAAACAAAAATATAGGCATTAGCCAAATTTTATTTTACTTCATTTTATTTAAACTAATAGTTTTAAATAAATTTTAGAATTCAAACTGAAAATGTGGCTAAACTATTTGGAATGATGGCCAAATTTAGTTAATTTTTTTTTCTTGAATGTTCTTAGTAAGAGCGCTAATATAAACTCTATATAAACTCATTTAACAAAATTTTTATCAGATGAAATAATTCGAGCTAAAAACATTTTGCCAACACTTAAGACATGAATAAAGAAAATTTTACAATAATCCAGAAAACAATGTTAAAGTCAGTATGTATGTATGTATGTATGTTAAAAATACTCCCGCCGGTCATATAAAGTTTTTTGAAGTCCTATGGATCGTATGAGTAACATTGGACTTTTTCATAATATACATTTATATTAATCATACGTACTACTTGAAATTGTTGTTGATCACCATTAATATATTATGTAATTTTACATAACCGTATAGCACAATTTCAATAAAAAATAAGAACAAGAACATCATCTCTAGAAAAATTCGCCATTTTAAAGTGAACATTACTATTAACTTTAGAATATAATAATATATTTTTAATAGCACTTTTGTCAGCTTTTACTTCCGAGATTAATTAAAATATTCCCAAGAAATTTTAATTTAATACAAATTGTGTTTAAACAAATGCAATAACTATTCTTACAATATCTATTACATGCTCTATCCTTGTAATATCAAAATTGCAGTGGTAAATCAATTATAATTTTCCAACGAAACATTTAAAAATATACTCGTATATGTACTTAATATATTTTTCTAATGAAATTTTCTTGCTCATTTCAGATGCTACAAATTTGTATTTATTTAATTTGAATAAACGAAATAAAACTTAAAACCCAAAACTGAAACAATCTAGATTTTAAATAAGAAACCGCAAGTAAATTAACAAACAGACCGGAGAGATAGAATTTAATAAGACAACAAAATTATAATAAAAACAGAAAGCAACAAAAAGAAAAACGTTATAATTCAAAGCTCATGTAATTTTCTTTAATTGAGTACTTAAGTTAATTTAGTTTTATTTAATTAAAATGTATATTGTCGACTATGAGGCAGAACCACAGTGGCATGCTACCAACAGAGTTTAAGAAAGACAACAAACGTGGTAAAATACTAATGGAAAATGTTGATACGCTTCCCATAATGTGATGGTCACAAGAATGATGATGTTGAGGCGGAAGACAGTGGTAGGGCAATGATTTGACATAGACTAATTACGTGACTGGCATATATATTTGCAGATACACATACATTTCTACTCAGGCATACATACAAGTTAATTGGTCAAGGTAACTTTGTTACAGATGATGTTAAAATAATACAACAAATAAAAATTTTTAACTTTTAACATTTTCCCTTTATAAATATATATTTCTAACAAAATTTAAAAATAAATATCTTTTTCATTTTGTATATAGTTTGATTAAGGAAAAATAAATGACCACAAAGTTATTTTAGTTGTTTTTTTTTTTCTTGGTAATATACATATTTCTACCTTTGTAATTGAAAATGTCGAACAGTTCAAAGGTTTGACAGCAGACAAGTGTTTATTTTAAAGTTCAATGACAATCAATAAAGAATTCTAAATATAGAATATATGCTTAAGTTAATATTTTGTTGCTATAAAGAATAGAGCTAAGAATAATACAGAAAAAGGAAAATATTTGTTAGTATGTACATACATATCGAGCCCTTTTCGCACAAAAGACGTAACCGACAAAAACTAAATTTTACAGGAGAGCATTTTTTTTTAATTATCTTCGAAGTAGAACATAGCATTACTCCAAAACTCCGTTAATAAATATTATTACATCTAAAATATGGGATGCAATTTGTTTCGATTTTATATTGACGCTATATCCGATTTTTTTGTCGCTTACGTCATTTTTGCCGAGACAAATTTTTATGATATAAACAATGTTGAGGCGGTTACGTCTAAATTCTCTGTCTAAAAAAATATTTTTTGGTGTATATCTTTATATAATTTGTATAAATCTGAAATTTAAGAGTGTAATAAATATTTTCTTATAAAATTTTAAGGTCATCTAGGGATGTCTGTATGTCAGTCAGTCTTTTTGTTGAAAACCGGATAGGTTCCGAACGTTATGAGCTAGAGTGATGAAATTATCCAAAAATGCTTATTGATGACAAATATTGTTTTGTGTTAATAATGGGCAAAATCGGTTCTTGATTTCACTTAGCCCCCATACAAGTACCTCCCGGATTATAGTTAAAACATTAATAAATATGTTGTTTATGTAGCAATCGCTATAAAATTTTGCAGAAGTCGGTTATATATACCTGTAAATTATGTTGGGAAGTTTGACAAATGACAGGCAATATTTAACCCTAGCCTGCATATATGGACCCTGTAAGACAATGATTTTATGACCATAGCAGTCTTAAAAATATCAGTATAGCAACGAAATTTGATGTATGATGATGTTTAGGATGGTTTTCTATGCCCCTCATACAGAAAATAAGTTTACAGTTAATAAATCTTTCAAAAATTAAGAAGGTATGATGAAATTCTACAAAAAGAAATTGTTTTCAAAACTAATCACGCGTTTAAATTCTATAGACCTCGGTCCACAATTGACCTAATCCCTCATTAAAGGCCATATTCTGAAAATCACCCCGATGTCTACATTAATATCCATACATGGTAGCACAATTCGCCTTATATCGAATAAATAAGTAAATTCTGGGAGTATTGATTCATTAAGAGTCCATATACAGGTCCGCCTTCCGAAATCCACAAATTTACAACCAAATATAAGAGTTGGTTAAATGGTAATAATATAAATGCAATGTAATTAGTAATTAGAATGAACTAAATTCATAAAAAGTTTAGAAAATTATAAATTTTAGCACATAAATTGCAATGGCATAGTGATAATTACATGAATTTATTACAATTATACTCAGATATGTGGCATTTCATTCAGAAACAAATTTAATACTTTAATTTGTTCAAAAATTTTCTATAAATTTAATATATTTTAAAAGAAAATTTAGACGTAACCGACACTTTGCTGTTAAAAAATTCATAAATAGAAAATTAATGTGTACTTACGTCTTTTTTCTTTTTCTTGTAAAGTTGAAACCATTGGGTCTATAGCTACGAATTTTTTAGAGATGATGCTAATGGACCTAAATTATCGATTTCTATAAAAAAACGAAAATCGAAAATCAAGTCGCTTACGTCCATTTTGCAAAAAGGGCTCGATATATAAATGGTTTAAGTTTTATAATCTCTTCCACCATCAGAGTTGATAGAGGTTAAAATTAAGTTTATCATACAGTATGTAACATTGAGAAATTTATAGTCCTTGAAATGTATATTCAGGATTCTTGGGAAATTCACCAATCTATTAAGCAATGTTCTTCTATCTGATTAAAAGTTTTAATTTAAAACACTAATAAGTAATCCAATTTAACGTAATTGATCTATAATACCATTATTATCCTAATCATATATTAACACGTTGTTGCACACTTAAAAAATTATTGAGGCATCCAGATGCAGAAATTCAAATAATTCATTTAATTCCACAGGAGCAATAGGTGAAAAGTTTCACTATTTTGAATAAAACCCTGTATGACCCAACCCAAAAAGTCCAACTTTGACCCCCTCTGATTCATGCAGTTCTTGACCGATAAAGCTGTATCTGGCCTACTATGCAATAGTACTAATCATGGTGCAAATTTCATTCAAATCGATTTTTTGAGTTAGGTCACTTGACACGAAATTGCCCATTTATGTGAAAACTCTAACCACCCTACATTTCATTTAAATATATGATATACCTACTCTATAATTTTTCACATGAACTAAACTTACATAATATTTTTTGTATATGTATGTCAACCAAAAATCTATGGTCTGCTTAAATTAATTTGTGGTGGCAAATGGAAAAAATCAAACATATTATTGATAATGGAATGTACTTAATAAATTTCCACAGCATTTCATTGTTTACAATTTAAACCATTTAATTTATCAGTTTAAAATACATAGCTAATAGATTTTCGATAAAAATTTTAGCTAAAAATATTATTAAATATTGAAATAAAATTGAGTAACTAAGTAATTTTAAATAAAATTAATTATTGTTTCAACAAGTAAGAGTGTGATATTCTCCTATGCTTATTAATGGTAATACAAATAATAATCAAAAAGATCTTCAATGCATTTTAAAAGGAACATGGGTAAATTACATACCGAACTTTTAAGAATTTGAGAGATTGATTAATTTTTAAAGGCAAACCTTGCTTTTTAAACGATTTATTGAGAACAAAGAAATCTCTTTCTGTAAATAAGGCTATATAAGGGTAAAATTAATTTAAACAATTTTTTAGAGAGATTTTAGTTCATGAAGAACTAGTTTATGTCTTTTTTTCATTATGTAGGGGGTGTAGGAGGATCTAGTATCCTTGGCCGAAGAACAAATATTAATATTAATTAAAATATTATTTACCAAATTTAAAAATTTTCAGTCGATTTTCAGCACGGCTTACCGTTATCCGATTTGACTAAAATGTTACACAAGTAAGTCTTACACACAGAACAGAATAAGACAAATAAGATCAAGTTCGATATTTTCAGATCATGTATTTTTAATATTAATCCTGCGCCCTACTACTGCCAACATTTGTATATATGTATTTCACACATTTCTTAGAGTATGAGTTATATATGTTAATTTGATATTAAATATAAATCATACGCCCCCTTAAATAATATTTCATAATTGTTTGTATTGTATTTTATAAATAAATCTAATCAAATGTTTACACAGAAAAAAGTTTCAAAATAAAAACTGTCAACTGTTGCGATTGATATTTAAGAATAATTTGCTAAATATAGTATGAATTTTTTCATATGTATAAAAAAATAGTCCACGGTATAACTTTATTAGGAATTTTTTTTTTATTTTTTATGATTTTTAGATAGAAAATTACAAAATCTATACACAATTTATGGATTTTATGATAAATTAATTAATAAATATGCTTGCTGATGGTTGTTTTATGTTGCTTTTTAGTACTTTCTTACTTGTACAAATGACTAATTTGGTTATGCTGTTTTGAGTTTCATTTCAATAAAGTCGGTGTTTTTGCAACAGGGTTCCAAAAATTTGCAACAACATTTGTTTTGATGCAGTGGATAATTTTCAATCAAAAGATCGATTTTAAATTTTAATATTAAAATAAATTAAAATTAAATAATTGGGCAAAAACTTCATGTTCGGTTCCCATTAACTATAAAATTCATTCCATAAATGTATTATATTTTTCTGTGTACAAGTAGTTGAATTTTCTTTATTAAAATAAATAAATGGTAATTTTTACATACAGAGGTATATTGAAAAGTTTGAATTTAAATTAAATGTTTATATACTTATTGTTCCTTTTACATTAAAACAAGCGTTCAAATATACATACATTCAATCATACGATAAAACGGCAATACATCAATTGTCTTTGATGAGACAATATCCTTAATCAGTTTGTGATAAGTTGCATATATATACATATGTATACATATTTCCATCTGTATATAAATGTTAAGTTGGCCTATATTAGGGACAAATAGATTGTAATTTAAAGATTTGATGTATTCAATGTTAATCGTGGGCAAACATAATATGCACCTACACACATATGTATATGTTGTTATGGTTATCTTCCACAAAGATAATACGAATACATAATAGGAAACTATAAAGCAACAATGCCATTTAATTATTATGGAATATTGTCCATTATTAGAAGTTATTACTGTCTGTATATCGACATTTGTAGCATTTATCTACTTTGCTACTTTAAACAAATTGATTTTGAATTGACAAAATATTATTGTTGCATCTGTAAATTTGTGACAATTTTGTTTATTACATTTGAGACTTAGATTTTAAGGATATATTGTGTTTGACTCAATATACAGGTAGGCTCACAAATGTATATGCATGTTGCTAAATTTAACTTAAGTACACTTGTACAAATTACTGCTAATATTAACCTTAATCTTTATTCATAATTTCTAGTAATTATTATTGCGCTTTTAACTGTATGTTTGGTGGAAACTTGTGTTTGTTTTTTGTTTAAATTGCGCCGTCCGACACTAAAAATTAGATACGAACCGGATGATATACATCTGAAACTATAAATTTAATGGAGAAAAACTGCGTTTTTAGTTTTTCAATTCGTGATCAAGTTTTTCAATTCGTGACGCAGTTTTTCTCCACTAAATTTATAGTTTCAGACGTCTATCATGTGGTTCCTGTCTAACGATTTTTTTCTCTTTTTGTCGCACGGTGTTATAGTCAGAAATAACATATCATATGATAATCTACACCAACTATAAGTGTTTGTATCGTCATTTATCTGAATACCGATAAACATAAAATATATATTAATAAAAAGTCTCTTTTTGAGGGGTCTGAATTAATTATGGACCGACTTACATATAAGAAATTTAATACAGAAAATTTGTAACTTAAAAATGGGGCCTTCACAACAGAAGGCTTATGTTTTTAAAGCGGATTTTGTCTTTAGTAACTCATATGTCATTTTGATAGGGGAGATGGTTTGTGCGGTTCAAACCATGTGATGTGAAAGACAAAGATCACTAATGGCAACAAAAACGTTTGAAGACCAAAAATTGAGCAATTGTATATTGATTTTCTCTTAATTGTAAACTGCATCTTATATAATTTGTTGAGGAGTTCTTTAAGAACTTTTTTATGGAGCTTGAAAACAATTTGCTAAGAGTTTCGCAATAAGTTTTTCTTTCAGTGTACCTGCATATCCTTAAGTGATTTATTTACTAACAAAACATGACATTATGTCCCTATCGATTTTAAACTTACACTCATATACAAACTCCCCTCTATAAAGACCAACAATGCTAGTAAAAGTAACACAACAATGACTTAAGGCCTAAAAGAAAATGTCAATGAAGATGAAAGAAAAACAATTCAATAGTTTAATTAAAATAATAACAAATAGTATGTAAACGGATAGATACTTGTGGACGATACAAATAGACATATAAAATTGATTTCTACAATATTTTACTAATTGTATTTATAAAGTAAATTAAAAAAAATTTCTTAGAAATTTAAATGGTTTAAAAAAGATACACTACTCTTAAACTAAATAATTTTATTAGTATTTCGTTAAAATAAAATATTATAAATATAAATAAATATCTCACGGGTCAAGGCAATTTCTTTTCATAAATAAACCTAAAAACAAAATCATGCTTTGCATGCGAGCTTGTATTTTTAGGTTTTTGTTTACTGTATTATATTTTATTTAATATTTTTTTCGCTAAATTTTTATTTCTTTCTCCTGTTGGCCATAATAATTTATGGTCAAAAAGATATTCAATGAAAAAAACGGAAAAAATTGAAACAAATGTTGAGAACAAAAACTCAAATATAAACTGCGATTTCTAAAGGATCTATTTAAGTTTCTTTAACGTTTCACTTTTGAAAAGGCAAAACAAGTACCAGCGCAAAAAAAAATATTTTCTAGAGGAAATTTCTTTTGAAGCCTTTATATTTCCTATAGTTGTGTGGATATTAAAACAAGCAAGGAAATCTTAGCTAATAACAACCAGAAATGGTACTCAAAATATGATACAAAGTAAGTACTACTATGAACTCGGTTTTGTCAGTCAAAGGTGAAAATCACATAATCTGTTAGTTAGCCTTTCAAATTATATTAAGGATTCGGCTATTCAAAGCATCCCCTGTAAGACAGGTTATATGGGGAAAAGGGTAAATTATGGGCCGGTTCTATTAAGCTAATCATTTCCTCAAGAGGTCGATCCTCATATACATACATAGTTATCTTGTCTGTGACTACTGTGTAACTGTCATATCAATTGGCATTAGTTGTAAAAATCAAACAGCAATGGCTGCTAATAATAATTTAAATATAACAAGTAAGCAAATTCACTAAAAAGATTCATTCAGATTGGTATAAAAACAACAAACAAAATACTCAAAAAAATATACTTATACATTAAAAAACTAAATTGAGCAAATAGAACTTAAAAATACAATTTCAAACTTTTATGTTAAATCCTATAATCTGGAGTTGAAAGGTTTTGTTGGAAAAGTGCAACAAACAAAAAAATAACAAATAATATTACAGAAAAACAAAGAACTCATATATAAATATGCTTTTTTGCATTTTTTTTCTCGAAGAAAAAAAGTTTGTTTTAAATTTTTTTGCAGTACTTCTGCTGTCACGTTTAGAATGTCATCTAATACTAAAATGATTGTAAAACTATACAAGTTAAAAAGTTCCTTCTGCTCCAAAACTTCTTGCTTATAAATTTTACAAGAAAACTAAACAACAAAGTCAAGTTTGTTTTGAGTTTTCTTTTAATAATTTTTTCAAAGTTTTCAAAAAATTATTCACATTCAAACAAAATGTAAATCTTAAATTGAAGTGTTTAAAATGACATTTTTGTTGAAGAAAAATGTGGCATAAACATTAATCGGTGTCGTGTTTATGTTTAAGCATTTTGTGTCCTTAATTTCGAAGGAGAAGAAATAAAGAATAATACCTTCATACATGCAAAAACAAACCAAGTGTCTTTGACTTTTTTACAACCTTTCATTTAAAACTAAAGGCCTCATTTATCACTTTGCTACTATACTTAGTGGACAGGGTGACAGGAAATAAACAGCACCAGTTTAGAACATAAATGTTATGGGTTTTAAAATATAAACATATTTTTACATAAATTTATTATTTATTGCATTAATTGCTGAGGTAATAATCTGCATTTGGTGGTTCCCAAAGATGTCTATATATTCTGAGCTGTTGAAATCTGGAACCTTTACTGAATGCAAATGATTCATTCGAAACAACAATTGTCCAAAAAAACATTCAGAATATGCGCGGATCTTTTGCCCCATCCAATCCATACCATTAAATACATATTTTACCAAAAAGATGAAAAAATGGTCCTATTATTTACCCAATTTAACACCAATTTGTTTTATATAATAATTAACAAAATGGATATTTTTTTTTGGACGCTTCTAATGAACATATGTAGTCTAAAACATTATTTTAAAAATTCCACGTTTTTATTACATTTTGTTCCAATAATATCACAGCACTCTTTACATACAAATTTATTTGTAATTGTAGCATTTTTCTTGTTTTTAAACAGAAACCCTTTTTCTTTGTAGAATAAATGTTTCAGTAAAACCACAAAAGATTGCAAACTGAATGAACTTGTGGTAGTTATAAAGATGTGTTCGGCATCCAAAAACACAAGTGGCCGAGCGCAATAAACTTCACCATACATACACAAAATGAATGCACACCACGTTCTTAAAATAAGCAAATACGAAAGAATATTTTTCCCTTTAGATTTCTAAAATATTAATGTTACAAGTTTTCTTTGTACCGATCACTGCTTTAATGAATGTGTACAGCTACGAGTATGTGCAACAAGCTTTAAAGTCTTTAAATGTAAGTACAAGTGTGTATGATACGAATACGAGTACAATTTCTTTATTACAAGTGGACGTATTTATAAACATAAACAAAAGTTTATAAAAAGGATGTACGTATATATTTAAAGTAGGGTTGTTCTCAAAAGGAATTTTCAGATTATATGTATATACTATTGCAGTTTATGAATATCGTTCACTATTTAAAAGCTTATTGCTTATAATATAAGCAAGTTTATATAATATTAGTCATAGTGTTTTTAAAGATAAAACTGCTCATTCAACATTAAACAATTAAACCAATTTTAGAACGACCTTAATACTTATTTATTTAGTTAAATTCTTTTACATGTACATATTCGTAACTGCTAATGCATTAAAAATCTGTGTCAGGTTTAATCTTTTTTTAAAGAAAAAAAAATATTTATACTTGAACTACGATTAAATTCTTAATTTTACTTAAAAAAAGATCTATTTATTAAAATATAATATAACAAATTCTACATCGAATGGATTTAAAAAATGCAACTTATGATTATTTTATATTACACTGGTCGACCAAGGACTAGAACTGAACTAGAACTGTACTATAACTAGAACTGAACTAGAACTGAACTAGAACTGAACTAGAACTGAACTAGAACTGAACTAGAACTGAACTAGAACTGAACTAGAACTGAACTAGAACTGAACTAGAACTGAACTAGAACTGAACTAGAACTGAACTAGAACTGAACTAGAACTGAACTAGAACTGAACTAGAACTGAACTAGAACTGAACTAGAACTGAACTAGAACTGAACTAGAACTGAACTAGAACTGAACTAGAACTGAACTAGAACTGAACTAGAACTGAACTAGAACTGAACTAGAACTGAACTAGAACTGAACTAGAACTGAACTAGAACTGAACTAGAACTGAACTAGAACTGAACTAGAACTGAACTAGAACTGAACTAGAACTGAACTAGAACTGAACTAGAACTGAACTAGAACTGAACTAGAACTGAACTAGAACTGAACTAGAACTGAACTAGAACTGAACTAGAACTGAACTAGAACTGAACTAGAACTGAACTAGAACTGAACTAGAACTGAACTAACTGAACTACAACTGAACCACAACTGAACTAGAACTGAACTAGAACTGAACTAGAACTGAACTAGAACTGAACTAGAACTGAACTAGAACTGAACTAGAACTGAACTAGAACTGAACTAGAACTGAACTAGAACTGAACTAGAACTGAACTAGAACTGAACTAGAACTGAACTAGAACTGAACTAGAACTGAACTAGAACTGAACTAGAACTGAACTAGAACTGAACTAGAACTGAACTAGAACTGAACTAGAACTGAACTAGAACTGAACTAGAACTGAACTAGAACTGAACTAGAACTGAACTAGAACTGAACTAGAACTGAACTAGAACTGAACTAGAACTGAACTAGAACTAGAACTGAACTAGAACTGAACTAGAACTGAACTAGAACTGAACTAGAACTTAACTAGAACGGAACTATAACTCAACTTGAACCGAAATAAACTGAACTAGAATTGAACTATAACTCAACTTGAACCGAACTAAAACTGAACTAGAACTGAATTGGAAAATGTCTCATTAACCTAAAAAATGTAAATATTATTACCCAGGAAAAACTTACATTGAAAAGTAATGAGTTAAAAAGCTAATAAAACCCCTTTTCACTACTTCTTCATTAGAGTTTTAAGTCATTATTTTAACACGGTGATGTCATTGGAGGCAAGTACTTCTACTCACGCTTACAAATAGGGAGTTAAAGAAGTACTTGCAATTTTTCTTACAAAACAGTTGTTGAGTAAGTTGTTTTGTTACATTACATTGAAAAGTAATGAGTTAAAAAGCTAATAAAACCCCTTTTCACTACTTCTTCATTAGCGTTTTAAGTCATTATTTTAACACGGTGATGTCATTGGAGGCAAGTACTTCTACTCACGCTTACAAATAGGGAGTTAAAGAAGTACTTGCAATTTTTCTTACAAAACAGTTGTTGAGTAAGTTGTTTTGTTTTTTAATAATAAAAAGAGCCAGTTAGAAAACGAACTAGGGAATTCGGTTTGTTAGTCAAATGTTATACACACTGCACCACTGCTTAGCTATTTTATTGCGCGTCAAATAATGGTTTTCACATACAAAACTAATTTTGTTTTATTTTTTGTGAAACACAATTCTTAAAACGCAATTAAATAAAATGTGCAAACAAAATGACAAAGCCGAAAATAAAGTACTTCTATATCTGATTATAAGAAAGTCATTACTAGAGTACTTCTAAGTTATGCAAACGATAAGTAGTAGTCATTGAAAAGTAAGTGGTTATGGAAGTACAACCCATTAGCGAGTTTTTGCTGGGTAAATATTAACAACTGTAAAAAAACAATATTCTAATACTATAATTCAGTTCAAAGTACCAATTTTGGTGTGTACAATTTAATTTTTTGATATCCAATATGTATTAAGTGTATATATTTCTTCTTTTTTTCTTGATATAAATATTTTCTTTTTTATACATTTTTTATTTATTTTTAGTTTTTTTGTGCGTGATATATTAAATTTCCACTATTACCACAATTGTAAAAATACAAGAGCTAAAATAAATATTATTTTATTTTCATTTTTAAATTTTTATTGTACTCAAACGTCTAATGCACATTAAACTGACTCACAGAAAAATGCTTTTGTTTCTCATCTTTTTTAAATATGAATGTATTTATTAGAGCCCTGCATGAGTGACTTAAATAATATTTTAAAACATTTAATTTTTTGAAAGTACTGTTTTTGACTCACTCATTGTTTTTTGAATGAATATAATAATTTATTCAAAACAAAAATGTATATGACAAAAAATTCAAATAAAGTAAAATACATGAATGTAAAGAGTATTGTCTGATATGAGTATTGAGAGTGTTTTTGTGTTTCAAATCGAGTGCAAAACAGCGAGTGAATCGAATTATAGAAGGATTTATTATGTGTTTTAATTAGAATGCAATTCTTTGAACGAATTACCGTTCTTATGAATTTCTATAGCGAGATTACAAATAAAATGCATTATTGTTATGTATATATGTATATTTTATTAATTTAAATCATGTAATAATTATATTTGAATGTTATTTAGAGATGTAAACAAAACTACTGTAAAGTGAAAAAATATGAAATATAAGGATTCTTATAATTATATATTAGCACTGAGAGCACCTTCTTCTTGTGGAACAGCGTATTTTTTGTGATTCATGTGTAAGAAAATAATTTGATTTACAGCAATATCATTTGAGGCAATGGAGCATCTTTTTTCAGAAATTACGTTGCGGGCACAAGAGAAAACCCGTTCTGAAGGTGCGCTACTTGCTGGTATTGCTAAGATTCGGCAGCTTAATTTGTGTAAAAAGGGGAACTCGTTCTTATGCGAATCCCACCACTTAAGTGTGTCGAAATCATCAAAAAATGACACTTCTGTGTTTTCGTATCGTCTCAACTCTGAGGCCACTAAATCCTCGTTGGTTTGAAAATCAGATGATCGAATAAAATCTGAAAACAGCTCTAAATTTTTCGATGAGATTGAGGCTACTGACAGTTGTTGTGGTTCTGTTATAGGCTCACAATTCTGTACTAGGCTTTGTATCAACTCGATACATTTTAATTTTATAAGATTTCGATCTTCTTCAGAAAAACTTAGCAATTTGTTTGCAGGGGGGAACAGGAATAGAGCAACTCGATGCCAGATGGACAAATTAGAAAAAACTACAGTATCCAAGTAGTGCCTAAGCTTGCTTTTCAAAGCCTGGGCAATACTTATATCCTCGTTGTTTTCAGCGCATTTCTTTTGAAGGCTGTTTACATAAATGTAGACCAAATGAATTGTTGGATATTTCTCTCCCTCTAGTATCTTCGAGGCTTCTTCAAAGGGTCGAATTATATCCAACACAGCAGTTATATTTCTTAAATCAATATTCTGTATACGATGGATTTCATGCCTTTCTTGTAATATGAAAACAACTTCGTCCCAGCTGCTTTTTAATGACGACAACAGATAATAGAAAGTATTCCATCTTGATGGACAAAAGCTTTTTAAGGACTTTCTTATATTTGAATTTATCCCAGACTTTTTAAAGTACCCCACTATATTGGTGGCTACATCGCAAATAAATTTTACTTCTGGGACTGCATCTATGGATTTCTGAATAACATTATTCAGTAGATGGTTAATACAATATATATGGGCAGTGCTGCGGAAAGCAGCAACCATATTTGATCCTCTGTCCGTCACGACGGTAACATTTTCAGTGAATACACAATCAAATTCGCTAAGTATGTTACAAACTTTGCAGTATATGTTATCACCTAAAGGATTTCAGAATAATTAATAAGAAATCAGTGGCCATTAAAATTTTATAATGGTATATACAACTTACTAGTACATTTTTCGCCATTCATGCTGCGTATTCCCAACAAAACGTTATTCAATTGTGTATCTTTTATATAATGCATTGTTATTGCCAAAAATGATTTGTGTAAATATCGGTGGTTAGAGCGAACCCAATGTCCTTTACTTTAGTGATGTCGGATTTTATCTCAGAAAATGCTACATCGCAAAGCTTACAAACATTTCTTCCTACTGTTGTTGAGTGTGGAAGTAATGATTTTACATCAACGTGCTTACCATATTTTGAGCCGATGGACAAAACGAAGCTAACAAGTTCATGAAGACCGGAATCTTCCACCAATGTAAAAGGTCTGCAGTTTTCAATAATCCATTTGGTAAATATATACAATGCTTTCCTTTTTGTGTCACTATCCACTAAAACGTTGTATACGTTATCCCGATCTTTTGTGGCGATGTAGCATTTATGTCTTACCAAGTTTGTAGTAGATTTACTGTTATGTTTATACACGCTAAAGCAAAATCGACACGCGACTACATTTAACAATTCTTCACCTGAGTCGTTTATAATCATTTTCCATACATTACTACGTCCCGTTTTATTGCTTAATTTATATTCTTGGTTAATTATTTTTGTTTTTATTATATCATGGCTTAACAAGCTAGTTCCACTGGAAACGGATGCTGGGCTATCAACGGCGTCGCTAGAATTCTGTTCCAATTTACAATAAAATATAATATAAATTAAAAAATTATCATACGGTTTAGTATTTATTAATTAGATATACCTCATTGTTTTCATTTTTAAATTAATTTGCGATATCATGTTTTTTTATTATTTTTCTTTTTAAATTATTTTTCTTTTGGCATTTAAAACTCGATTCACTCGATTCAAAATATTTATTTTGTATTCTTTTAATATACGTAAGTTGTTAATTTACTCGATTTGAATGTAGACGTACACTTACACAAAAATACTCGCAATGATTGAGTAAAACAAAAATTTGAATTATTAAAATCAAATGTACACACTCTTTGTAAATAATATTCAAAATACAAAATGAGTTGAGTGCAATGCAGTGGATTACTCATTGTGGGTGACAAATAGAGTCACTCATGCAGGGCTCTAGTATTTATCAAGTTAGCAGAAATATTTTGTGTCTAGTAGTAGTTTGCAGCTTAAAAATGAAATAATAGTTTTATAATTACTGGCGATGCCCATTTGTTTACAATACAATACAAATACAAAGAAAATATGTTGTTAATCAAATTTAGGCAGATTTTATTGAAGCAAAAAACATATTTTTTTCTTTTCATACAAAGTAAGTCAGTCTAATGAACATACATAGTATGTATGTATGTCTGGATGTTTGTTTGCATGTTGCGTGAAGTAGATGCATTTGACATTTAAAACCATTTCAACCAAAAATATAGTACCTGTGCAATGCAACTGACACTTGTAGTGTTTGCTTTTTATTTGGAAATTACTCACAAACTCATATACTGTATACAGTATAACTACGTAAATGAACAGTATAACAACGTAATAACACAGTTTAACTAAGAACACATATTAAAAGAATTTTTTCGGGATGAAAAAGTTTCGAAAGCAAACATTCTTATGAATGGCAACCACAAGAATAAGAATGTGTACTATTTAGGTACATAAAAGCATTATCATGTTAACCACAACAATATTGCAGTAATGTTAAGTAATTTAACAAAAACAAAATAACAACATTTGGTTTTTAGTTACCAAAATTTCCAGAGAGTTATATTTTTTAAACAAAATGAAGAAAATTTTTAAGAACAAATAAATGTAGTACAAGACGAAATACATATGTATTTATATAAAGTCATAAATGTAAAGATTTAAATAAAAATGGTATTTTTATTAGGATTTTAGTTTACCACATTTTCTAGTTATTATATTTAAAATGATTTTGATAGTATGACAAATTATTTATTTATAAAATTGTTTAAATTAAAGAGATTTACCTTATAACATTTTCAAAAAGCAATTTTAAAATTGTATTGAAATACTTATAAAAGAATATTAATATTACATATTTTGAGCAAGGGTTAATTCAAAAGTTTAATTTGTAGATTTTGCACATTGATATCTTCAATTCTATAAAATTTGTTCTTATAAAAGGATTTCGGTGCAGTTAGCCATAGCTTTAAACCCTACACCACTTTAGTGGGGAGGGTATATTGGGTTTGTGGTGATGTTTGTAACGCACAATAATATTGGTCCTATAACCACCTTAAAGTATACCAATCGGCTTAGAATTATTTTCTGAGTCGATTAAGCCATGTCCGTCTGTCCGTCCACGTAAACATTGTGATCAAACTACAGTTCGCAATTTTGAAGATAATTTAATGAAATTTGACACATGATCTTCCAGGGACGAAGTCTATTGAAAATGGTTAAGATCGTCCATTATTTCACCTAGCTCCCATACAACTGAACCCCCGAATAGGGCTTGTAAACCTTGTAATCAAACTGCAGGTACCAGAGAAGAAGCCTAAGATAATTCAATGAAATTTGGCATATGATCTTCTATAGTACCGGAGACCAAGCCAATTGAAAATGGTTAAGATCGGTCCATTTTTTCACCTAGCCCCCATATAAATGAACTCCCGAATAGGGCTTGTAAACTTTGTAATCAAACTACAGGTCGCAATTTCGAAAATAATTCAATGAAATTTGGCACATGATCTTCTATGGTCCCGAAGACGAAGCCTATTGAAAGTGGTTAACATCGTTCTATTATTTCACCTAGCCACCATACAACTGAACCCACCTTATAGGGCACAATTTTATTCAACAATAAATTGCATAAGTATATCTGAGGTAAGGTACAATTCAACTTAAATGCTTTATTATGAAAACTAAATCATATTTTATTTTTGTAAAAGTTTTAGGGTATTATATGGTCGGCCTCGCCCGACTATAATTTCTTACTTGTTATACTCACCATCAAAAAAGATGGGGGGTATATTATTTTTGTCATTCCGTTTGTAACACATTGAAATATTCGTCTAAGACCCATAAAAGTATATATATTCTGGGTCCTTATTAGATTCTAAGACGATCTAGCCATGCCCGTCCGTCTGTCTGTCCGTCTGTTGAAAACAGTAGAGTCCAAACGGAAGCATCTAGCGAGCTAAGATTTTGCACAAATATTTTATATTGATGCAGTTGGTTTGCTATTGAAAATGGGCAATATCGGTCCATGATTTCGCCTAGCCCCCATATAAGGTCCCCTTCAGAAAATGACTTTTACGCTCATAATTGTCTAAAAGAAGCATCTATAGCGATGAAATTCGAAATAAACATATTTATAAGAACATTAATATCTTTGTTAAATTTTATAAGGATTGGTTCATAATTGACCCTACCCCCCCATATAAGGTCCCCTTCAGAAAATGACTTTAACGATCATAACTGTCTAAAAGAAGCGATGAAATTCGACATGAACATATTTTATAGGAACCTTAATATCTTTGTTTAATTTTGTACAGATCGATCGATGACAATATTTTAATACTATTTACATTCTTATTAGTCAGAAAAATCTATTGAAATTAAAAAATAACATAAAGTGGTAAGTAGAGTTAAACGTTTTTGCAACTGAGGCATCAAAACGCAATATTTCAAAATTAAATACAATTTACTATACAATTTGAAAATTGTTTTATATTTTCAATATAAAATAGAAAAGAAATTGTCGTTCGCATTAAGAGCATTAGGCCCTTATTTTAACACTTGATTATTTGCATTCTATTTAAAATTTATTATTTTTCATTTATTTATCTTAATTTAAATATTTAGCATTTAAGTTTTTATATATAGTTTATTTTTTTTGGCAAGTTTACCATTTGTATATTTGATTATTTTGGCAAACTAAACTTCCTTTACCAAAGCCAATACATATTTATCAAAGTATTTTGTTAGTTTTCGTTCTTTTAAATCTTTATTAAGATAGTATTTTTAGTATACAGTTTTAAATATATACAAAAATACTAAAATTATTACTTATAAATAAATTTAAATATGTATTATATTACTCGAAATAAGTGCTTGTTTAAAAACTAATATTTTATTTTTAACACTTAAATTGTACAATATAACTTTTTTGTATAAACTAAAATAACTTATACAGACACAAATCACATATAACTAATTTATTACAAGACCGACATAACTTGAAAAACATTGCTTCAGAAAAAAAACAACTTTAAATAATTTACAATTTAAATAAATTTTAAACAAATCAAGGTATTTGAAAAAAATTAAACCTGTCTGAAACTAAACTTTATTATAGATATTTTCGAAATAAATATGAAAGACTTTAAACGGTGGATATTTTGTAGAACTCAATTCAAAAAAATAACAAAATTTTTGAGTTATGGCACTCTTGTATTAAATCAACAATATATATGCATACGTATTTAAATAAAACTCTAACTGCAATATTGTGTACGAATAAACGAAAGAAATAAATAATATTTTTTATACAATTTTAATTTTAGTTGTCAGTCACACTCATTTTGTTCACTCATCCACTCATCCGTCTGTCATTCATTTTCATTCAAAAATAATTTGCATATGAACTGTAAAATGATGTAGTTTGTTGTTTTGTTTAGAAAATTGTTGATAAGTTTTTGTGCCAAAAAAAAAAAAAAAAGAATCGGTTTAATAAAAATAATATAAATGGAATATATGTATATTCACCCCAAAACTTTACCCTGCATTTCGGAGTGACTATTCCAAACTATGATTTCATTTAGGGAGTTAAATATTATTATAATATATATTAGAGTTAAGGTGAAGTAAAACTATGTCTTAAAGGGATATAATGACTGCCTGTAGGATGGCTGGTATTTGTAATAACACTGTAGGATTTTGTGAGTTAACTAAAATTCAAGTTAACTTTTTGCTAAATTATTATGACTAGAATTAAAGTAACTCAAAAATTATCGAGGAAATGAACAAAAATTTCAATAAAATTTTAAATAAAAAACAAAATAGAAACTCACAACAAATTTGTCAAACATTTTGTATTGAAAACAAGTAAGAGTGTTATATTCGGCTGTGCCGAATCTCATATACCCACCATCAAACCGTATGCCGTAAAAGGAATGCTCCCATATAAACATCAGGGTGATGTTTGGAATATAGCTTAAGACAATTATGGACCGAGCTCTTTTGAACTAACAAAATATTAATTTTTAATATTTTGTACTGTACTTGTAATTATCAGAGTTTTCTTCATCAAATTTTCTAAAGAGGATCTCATATGTGGTGTATGGTCAATTGTTGACCTATCCTCATAACTTTTTGTAGACTGATTTTGGTTCATATAAAACTTGTTTACATTCGCTGTTCTCGCATTTTTATGCCAGCAATTAGCGTTCATGTAATTTTATAAAGGGGCTTATATGGGGGGGTAGGGTGAATTACCGACACATTCCGCATGAAATTCGGAGCGAATTTCGTAACCGTATTTCATAACTCATATTTTTTAGCCAGTAATTATCGTTTAAGAAATTTTCTAAAGGGGACCTTGTATGGGCGGTAGGGTAAATTATGGACCGATCCTCCCTAAATTTAGTGGAGAGATTTTGGCACGCATTAAACTTATGTGCGTCAATTTTCGTCACTACATTAATATTTTTAAGCCAGCAATGAGCAGTATAGTTATTTGCAGAGAGGGCCTTATATGGGGGAAGGGTCGTTTATGGGCCGATCCAAAAAAAATTGGTACAGAGATTTTGGCTCGTAAGAAACTTACGTGTGTAGCATTTTTCTGATTTCCTGAAGTGGACCCAATAGGGGGAGAAGGGCCAATTATGGACCTATCCATATTAAAGTTATTAAAAGATTTTGGCTCGCGAGGAACTTAATTGGGTAAAATTTTATTGCTATATTCGTATTTTTTAGCCAGTAATGAGCGTTAAAGTCATTTTCAGAAGGGGACCTTATATGGGGGGTAGGGTCATTTATGGGCCGATCTTAAAAAAAATCGTAGAGCGATTTCGGTTCGTAAGAAACTTATTTATACCGAATTTCATCGCTATACTCGCATTTTTGGACCAGTAATGAGTGTTAAAGAAATTTTCTAAAGGGGACCTTATATGAGGGGTAGGGTCAATTATGGACCGATCCTCAAAAAATTTAGTAAAAAGATTTTGGTTCACATGAAACTTATTTATGTCGAATTTCATCGCTATACTTGCATTTTGGGGCCAGTAATGAGTGTTAAAGTCATTTTCAGAAGGGGACCTTATATGGGGGGTAGGGTCATTTATGGGCCGATCCTGAAAAAATTTGGTAGAAAGATTTTGGCTCATATGGAACTTATTTATGTCGAATTTCATCGCTATACTTGTACTTCTGAAGCAGTTATGCTCGTTGAAGCTGTTTTTTGGAGGTCCACTTGTATGGGGGCTATCCGAAAAAGTGGACCGATATTGCCCATTTTCAATACCAAACAAACCTTAACAATAGAGAATATTTATGCAAAATTTCAACTGTCTAGCTCCTCTCGTGTGGTCCCTATCGTGATTTCAACAGACAGACGGACAGACGGACAGACGGACGGACGGACGGACGGACAGACGGACAGACGGACGGACATGGCTAGATCGTCTTAGAATTTAATAAGGACCCGGAATATATATACTTTTATGGGTCTATGAGCAATATTTCGATGTGTTACAAACGGAATGACAAAATCAATATACCCCCCATCTTTTTTGATGGTGGGTATAAAAATAAATTATAAAAATGAAAATTTGTTTCAGCAATGCACAGTGGGGCAGAATGGAAATTTTTTGGAAATAAATCTGGCATTTCTAAACGGCTGATCCGATCGGAATAAAATTTGGCGTGAGCGTAGCCAAGGAGTATTCGAGTTTAAGTTTTGAAGATGAACCCTGCAGATGCCCCAGGGACGGAGCTGTGGCGGCTCAAAGTAGGGTACCTACGAAACTCGTTTAAACTCGTGCCATTTTTTTGTTTTTCATCCAAATACAAAGATTTTTATATTTTCTGAAACATGCTTGGACATACTACTTATCTCTTATAATATCCGAGTTATAGGCATTTAAAAATTTAGTGATACAAAATTTACCATACCTTGTCCGCCTTTTTTTGAATACCGGGCGTAATTTTGGACCAAATGGACTCAATCTTGTTAGTTAGACAACAAAATTTCCAATAATATACAAAAAATTTCAGATCAATATCATTTACAGATCCAAAAATATACGTTTTTTAATTTAAAAATTCAAAAAATTTTAGATTTTTGCCGTTTTTTTGCCCAAAATGTGTCTTAACTCTTTTATTAATAAAATAAAATTTTCTTTAAGAATATATAACAATTTTATAGTTTTCTAAAAGGTATCTTTACGCAGAACGCTTTGGCGTAAAAAACTTGTCCTATTTTTTGAAAATGTTGCCACTGCGTCCTTCCGAATATGACCTATTTTTTATCAAAACTTCAACTTTGGGCGACATGTTCTAAAATCCCAAAGCTGGGATCAGAAAACTGAAAGCAGTTTTGGAAACTTCAATATGTTTTCTATTTACTCCAAAAGTATTTTCCCAGCCCTGAAAGAAATGTGGACCCTATGGGCAAAAATGTAAAAAATCCCATTTTTGGGATTTTCATTCCTATTTTTGGGAATTGCGGGATGCCCTTTGACCTTTTCAATTTTTTTTTGCATTTTCTTATTTGAAATGACAAGTTTAACAAGCGTTGAAAATTTCATTGAGTTTTGTTCATAAATAAAGATTTTGTCTTATATTACATATTTGTTAAATTTCTAAAACTATGATTTATATCAAAATTTTAATAGGGTCGCAGATAGCTACAACTATTTAGTCCATATTTATCTCTTAATATCATTTTTTAGTTAGATATGGAAATTCTCGACCCTTTACAAAAAATTTCAAGCCAATATCTCAATTACATTCAAAAATATGTTCATTTAAACCTGTGTCCTTTAATTTAATCTTTTTCATATTTTAGTATTAAGTATGACAGAACATACATTTGGTGTTGAATAAAATATTTTTAAAAATTATACAATAAAAAAATATAATTTTATTATGAGCCACGCACAACAACACCTAAATCACCCCACACAAACCACCTTTCCCGCCCACCGAAATATAAAACACAATTTAATACAATATCATCAGTTAGTATAATAGCTTTTTTTATTCGAACTGTTTATCTTAAACATAATACAATTAATTCTTACAACCTACTTATATAGTTAATTCCTAACACTACTTATTTTCTATAAAATAATCTGTCATATCGGTATACATATCCAGAAGGTAATATAAGTCCTTTAAATTTTCCTCGTTTTGAGATGATAGAGTTTCATAACAAATCCATCTTTTTCGTATAGTTGAAAGAACAGGATCAGAAGATAGAAGTAAACTATTAAAAATATCTTCATTCTGTGATTGCCTGGAGCATTTTCTTGAGCTGAAAAGTTGAACATGCTTAAAATCTCGATTCCTCGCTTCCTGGGCTTCTTCTGTTAACTCTCCAAGTGGAAGAATATTCGATTCAATTATTATTTGACCATGACACAATACTTTGTGTACAGTTGGTGTTAGTTCCCTCCATGGATACAGAGATACAAGTAATTTAGAAATTTCAGATGTATATTCCCCAAATCGATTCCCATTAATTTTATGTTTACTATTCAGTGCCATTAAAATAGTGTTAACTCTTCGAAGCAACTCCTTGTCGATTCCAGTTATTTTTGAAGTAATTTCAAAATCACGAAAAAACCTTCTCGCCGTATTACCGTCATGTGTACTACCGCAACTTGGAAGTGGTTTGTCGATGTTTAATCCCATCTGAACTTTAAATTCTTCTTGGATTCTGCTTTTTTCCGCAGCTCTCAGTTCTTTCAATTCTTCATTATTTTTTGTTGATTTAGTAAGATTCTCTGGCACACTTCTATATTTGAGGTCGTATGCTATGTGTAAAAAGTAATCCAAAAATCGTATTCTGGCATGAAGTGGTGAAATTCCGAAAGACAGGACTTCTTCATTAATACTTCTGCTTTTGTTTATATTTGAGAATTGCGACTTTTTCTCATTACATATTGAGCATCTCCAGAAGGAAGAAGTTTCTGTTATGGCATTGCTGACCTTTCCATCAATCATTGTTAAGCTTAGCTGATATGATACGTTAATAGAGAATTCCTTTATTTTTATGCAAATGGGCTCCATTGCATTTATTTCATCTTTTAAATATTCCACTTAATCTTTTGTTGTTTTCTTTGACTCCTTTATATATTCAAATCCAACGGGTCTACAAAAATTTTTTGAACCCGGAGTTGTATTGATCCATATATCTTCAAATGAATTTCCGATGCTTGACGATGATGGATTAAGGGAATATGAACGAATTCGTAACGGCACTAATGATGACATAAATACACTTTTGTAGTCTGCTAATATCCGACTTCCACAAGCTTGTTTGTATTCTGGAAGTCACATCCCCACTTACACATTAAGACAACATCATAGTTATGAATTTTCCTTAGTTGGTCTTCTGAAAAGTCTGACACAATTCTTAATGCTGTGTTTTCGAGCAAAGATGATATATCAATACAAGCTTCCACATCATTAACAGCAATAGGTGATGGTAGGATAGTTTGTTTTTTTTCCTGGATCGCCTTGTATGATGGTAATATATTGTGTCCTTTTTCATGCAGAGCTTTCCTTAATATTTGGTACTTATTTCGAATGAGTTCCAACATAAGCGCTATTGCTTCCTCTTCAGTAAAATTTGATTGTGATGTTGGAGTTGGTATACTTTCCACAATTCGCTTAAGTCGTTTTGGTGATGCATTAGGAAGAATAGTGGCAATATGTACGGCATCCATAGGTTGGTTTTCCTTTTTCAGCATTTCGTTAAATGTATCAGCAATTTCCTCATTTGAGATTGAAAAAAGTTTTTGTGTGACCCTCTTTTTTTTGACCTTGAACATAAGTCTTCGTATGACTAGCAAGGCGCTCCTGTTGATGTGTTGTAAGTTGAGATTTCCGTAGTAGTTTCCATCCAACTACAAAATTTTAATCGAAATTTCTTTTGATTTCCATCCACAGACTTACTTTTTACATCAAAAAGTTTTCAATTTTTGATATGCCTTTTTTGTCTACTTTTCTACTATATGTAGTTTTTATATAATTTGAAATGTCTTCAATTCTTTCTGGCCCTTTTGAAGATACACTCCATAAAACGGAACACAACTCTTCGTACTTTAATGTAATCTTCATTGTAGATTTATTAAATATGGTACTTAAAATCTGAGAAGTTTACTTATATACCAATTCTTGTCATTTCCGATACAGGTATTCCAAAGTAAAAAATTACGAACTGTCTACCTATTAACATTTAGGACTATATTACTTACTATAACCTGTAATTCAGTCATTGATATTTCTTATTAGTGAATGAATCGAAATTATCATTACCTGTATATTTTCTGTCGAAAAAATTTAGGTAAAAAATAGTTATAAATTTCTGAAAATTTAAGCATAATAGGACCTTTCAATTATAAGGATAAGCAAACAAATAGAAAATAGGTAAATATAAGATTTAAATATGTTCTGTCATATTTAATACTAAAATATGAAAAATATTAAATTAAAGGATACGGGTTTAAATGAACATATTTTTGAATGTAATTGAGATATTGGCTTGAAATTTTTTGTAGAGGGTCGAGAATTTCCATATCTAACTAAAAAAAGATATTAAGAGATAAATATGGACTAAATAGTTGTAGCTATCTGCGACCCTATTAAAATTTTGATATAAATCATAGTTTTAGAAATTTAACAAATATGTAATATATGACAAAATCTTTATTTATGAACAAAACTCAATGAAATTTTCAACGCTTGTTAAATTTGTCATTTCAAATAAGAAAATGCAAAAATTGAAAAGGTCAAAGGGCATCCCGCAATTCCCAAAAATAGGAATGAAAATCCCAAAAATGGGATTTTTTACATTTTTGCCCATAGGGTCCACATTTCTTTCAGGGCTGGGAAAATACTTTTGGAGTAAATATAAAACATATTGAGGTTTCCAAAACTGCTTTCAGTTTTCTGATCCCAGCTTTGGGATTTTAGAACATGTCGCCCAAAGTTGAAGTTTTGATAAAAAATAGGTCATATTCGGAAGGACGCAGTGGCAACATTTTCTAAAAATAGGACAAGTTTTTTACGCCAAAGCGTTCTGCGTAAAGATACCTTTTAGAAAACTATAAAATTCTTATATATTCTTAAAGAAAATTTTATTTTATTAATAAAAGAGTTAAGACACATTTTGGGCAAAAAAACGGCAAAAATCTAAAATTTTTTGAATTTTTAAATTAAAAAACGTATATTTTTGGATCTGTAAATGATATTGATCTGAAATTTTTTGTATATTATTGGAAATTTTGTTGTCTAACTAACAAGATTGAGTCCATTTGGTCCAAAATTACGCCCGGTATTCAAAAAAAAGGCGGACCAAGGTATGGTAAATTTTGTATCACTAAATTTTTAAATGCCTATAACTCGGATATTATAAGAGATAAGTAGTATGTCCAACCATGTTCTTTCAAGATCTCGTCGAGCGCTTTCAGAAAATATAAAAATCTTTGTATTTGGGTGAAAAACAAAAAAATGGCACGAGTTTAAAAATTTTACATGTCGTAGGTACCCTACTTTGAGCCGCCACAGCTCCGTCCCTGGGGCATCTGCGGGGTTCATCTTCAAAACTTAAACTCGAATACTCCTTGGCTACGCTCACGCCAAATTTTATCCCGATCGGATCAGCCGTTTAGAAATGCCAGATTTATTTCCAAAAAATTTCCATTCTGCCCCACTGTGCAATGAAAAATGAATTAATTATTAATAAATTAACATTTTCAGGTATATAAGACATAGATAATGGTGTATATAGAAAGGAAATGTTGCTGCATATAATTGCATTTATAATCAGTTATAATTTGGTAAAAATAGTATAAAAATATAAGAAAATTGCATAGGTAACTCACAGCTTATCTTTTATTTGTGCACTAGAAGCTAACTCATTATGAGGTAACTTCTGGTTAACTGAAACTGATGTATCGTGAGTGAGTACTGACTCGTTCCTATGACATCACATTGAAAAACTGAATACTATTTTATAAGCAAAATGGTTAGCTTTTGAGTCACCTCTGACTCATTTGTGGTTAACCATAAGTTAGTTTTAAGTTAACTCAAAATCCTACTGGGAAGTTTTTAATATATATATATATTTATATGAGTATGTGTGTACATTTAATTTTGTGATATTACCAGAGCTATCTGAATTAACAATAGAATATTATATTTAAATAAGTGACAAGTTTGGCATGTGCAATACACAATACAATTTCTATTACGATGCTGCAATTGTTTTAATATTCCCAAGACTATTGAAATAACTGTCAATTTGTCTATCGATGATCCAGCTTATGAATATTTTAAATATTTGGCAATATGAAACACTAGAACATAGCATAATTCCTATTTATACTATAAATTTATAAACGTGCAGCAGTTGTTTTTCATAATGGTCTAACTAATTGGTTGTCTAGAATATACATATATTTTCGGGTCATTACAAACGTTTGAATTTTTATTGCGTCTACAAATCACTTTCATTTCATCATATCCACATATAACCCCTCTTACAGAAAGTAACTTGTGTTCATATTCATAAACATACATCCTCAGCAAAAACATTGAAAAAGATAGAAGAACTCAAAATAAAGAACTTACGTAGTATCATTATAAGAGTACTTAAAAGTAATGCAGACGGTAAGTAGTAGTCAGTAAGTAAGGAAAGTAAGTGGTTATGTAAGTACAAGCCTTTACCAAGTTTTGCTGAGTATGTATAAGAAAATATATGTTACTAGCTGTATCCAGTGTGCTTTGCTACCATAAAAGCAATATAAATAAAAAAAACCCACTTACACATGGGAGATGCCACGCAAATTGTTGCAAGTTTGCCAATTTTTCCGAACGCTAATAAAGATTTTAATGTAAGCTATGAAAAATGTGAATAATATTGTATTATATTTAATTCATATGGGACTGCCAATCCCCCCATTGAAAGTTCGCCCATTTTTCTCTAAATGTTCACATGAATGTCAAAGTTTTTCATGTAAAATTTGAAGATTCTAGCTTCTAAAGTATCTCAGATATACAAATTTTTCTATATAGTTCGTATGGGGGTTCCAAGCCACCCCCTGATGGAGGTCCGTTTTTCCCCCAAAATGTTCAGATGTCCTTTGTGCAAAATTTTAGGAGTCTAGTTCTATTAGTTTCTTAGATAAAATATTTTTTTGTATTCCCCATTGGCAGTCCGCGAATTTATTACAATTTGAAGCTTTTTACTTTAATATTATTATTTTTTTATTTAATTAATATGGGAGGTGCCACGCCCCCTGCTGCTAGTCCGCCCACTTTTTATCCTAAATAATCATATTGAGACTTATGTGGCTCCAACAAAATTTCAGGACTCTAACTATTATATTTTCTGAGATACTCTATACCACTATAGTCATTCCGCCCATTTTGTCCAAAAATATTCTTATGGGTGTCAAAGTTGTCCGTGCAAAATTTGAGGACTCTAATTGTACCACCTATTTTTCCTTCCAGGCATACTAGGAACACACTGTGAAAATTTTCAGAAAATCGGTTTAGGCGGCTATAGACCTCAAACAAACATATATACATACATACAAACAAAGAAACACACATTCATTTTTATATATATAGATAACTTTTAAATAATGGGTTGTAAATTTTTTCAAAATGATAACACAAAAAAAACAGCCGGATCATTTTAGTCTATATATTTTCGATTTCGATAGAAATTTTCTTCTCTTGTCATACGCACTAAAATTTAAAAACTTTCTTTACCTTGTATATAACTTTTAATCATAATTTTTATTTCAACTTTAGCTTTCTTTCTTCACTTAACTAACACTTACACAAAGAGTGCAAAAATTTTCACTTTATTTCTAGCAAAAACAAACAAAATATCCCTTAGAAAACTATAAAATGTCATTGTACAATGTACAAGTTCTGGCTCAAAATTATGTCTTCATTGAGTGTGTGTGTGTGCGGCAGTTGAAAACATGTTCATCAAATTAGGAACTTAATTGCAAAATTTCCTTGTCATTGACATATACTTTGCCAAGTGTTTTTTTCGCAAAGTAAAATCGAAACTTTGCATTCAGTCACCATTTGTCGCCAATGAAATCAGCAGAATTGTTAATAGAGTTTTTATGTAGAGTTTTAATGGAGTTTTTCTTATTTTCGGTCAAAAATGTGTGTATAGCATTTCGGTAAGTTAAAGGAGTAAAAGTAATAAAGTTTTATTGTTGGAGTTGGACAGATGAAGGTTTTTTTAAAATGAAAAAAATTACTTTGTTAAAATATCATCACAAGTTTATTGCTACCAAAATATTGAAGAAAACTCAATGAGGTATTTTGATATTAATTTTCTTTTTTTACTTTTTTAAGCTAAGGTGAATGACTTGTACTCAGAGAATAACTAAAGACTGAATAATTTATTTGTGCATTCATTTGCATTATTGAGTGAAAATAATTTACTCTTTAATTAAATATGCTGTTTAAAAAAAATGTATTATTTTATGTTTATGCAACATTTATGATGTTTTTATAATCAATTCTTAAAGATCAATAGTTTTAATTAAAAGTTTAAATCAACCAATTTAAGTTTAAAAAAATACATATTTATAATTTTTTTAAAAACTTTTTTATTAGGCCATAAAATATGAAAAAGAACAAGGCAAGTGCCAAAGTTTACTAAAACATTACTGCTAATTATGTCTTAAAATTTGTTAACACTTTTTATAAGTTTAACAATACATAGGCATTGTAATGCAAAATCTGTTTTTTACAAATTGAAAATTATTCTTGTTATACTCATACATACTTAATAAACATTTTGCAATGCTAAACTTTTTTCAATATTGCTCATAATCAATTAAACATAAACAAAATGAAATGAAAAAATATTCATAAAGCTATGCATATTTTAATTGAAAGTTGTGCTACCCGCTAATACAAAAGTATGAATTTAAAATCAATAAAACTACTGAAATTCATAAGAGCATAACAAATTTGGTTTGTTTTCATTTCGAAAATATTGCTCGAATTGCTCTAATAAAATCTAAACTTCCACTCTTTATTTCAAAAATAAAATTTTAATAAAATGTAATTTAATTGAAAATATGAAATATATAAATAAAAATATAAAAAAATCACGCATGTGCAAATAATCAAGATGACGACAATGACTATGACAATGATAATGATGACATTGATGTTATAAAAACTTACTGTGAACAAAACTTAAATCCAATGATATCCTGTTTGACAGTCGGGATATGGAAGTTAATATATGCATGTGTGTGAAGTATGTGTAAAATGTGGTTAGGCATGTTGCATTAATATATTTAGAATATTTGATATGTTTATATGAAATTTTTTTTTTTTTTTTTGGAATCACATCACATACTTACATAGGTTCATCCATATTACAATTTACCACATACAGAGTGTTATAGTAAAGTACAACACGTGACGTTTGTTGTTGTTTCACAATTTAATGCTAAAATCTTCACCAATAACCCACTAAAAGAGAATCATAAACAGAACAGGATACAAAGGAACTCAAATCGAAAAAAAACAACTGTGTGCAGTGTTTTGCATTGTAACCCAGTTTTGTCAATGAGTTATAATACTACGCCCGTTGCATAAATGTATGCGTATATATCTTCCACTCCCCTAATAGTCTGGGGCTGATGTAGTAATTGCAATATTAAAGTAACGCTGTAACACATTTTTATAACGTCATCATTATCATCATCAGTCGAAGTAGTACTTGTTATTGTTTGTACTTGTGTGCGGTTTCTTTAGTTTTTGAATACACACAGTGTGTTAAGTTTCCACAACATAAGTACATATAAGTAAATAGTTACAGTGGATGAAAGGTAAACATTTAAAAGATTTGAAATACGGATTTTTTAAGATGTTTTCAGTGTGGAAAGAAGGTTAGGTTAATAGGAGGATATATATTACATATTGTTGATAAAACAAAATTAAACATTGTGTTAACTGAATGTATTATCTTTCAATGTCCAGAAACTCAGTTTCTGAACAATTTTCAGAAACTAACAATTTTCCAAACAGTGTTCGTGAGGAATGTTATATCCGGAATATTTGGATCTAACTTCGACGGATGCCTGACAATGGCAGAAAAAGTGCTTCAAAGTTTCACTGTCCTCTCCACATGCACTACATTCGTCTGAATGCGCAGTTTCCTAGACGTAATTCCTAATAATTTAACAATCAGTGTTCGTGAGGAATGTTATATCCGGAATAGTATCACTTCCAAGATATTTGGATCTAACTTCGACGAATGTCTGACAGTGATATGCATTCGTATAGCTCTGCCCGTAATCCTGAGTGTCCACTCAGAATACGTACCACCAGAGCCTCAGACTTGCTTATTTTGAGAAGATTTCTGCTCCTGATCTCACTAGGGTCACCCCGTAGGATCTTTGTGGTTCTACCCACTGTTTTATTATTCCAAGAGGCACTATCTCACCTACATTTTTAATTCAGCCTTCGTTGCGTCGAATGGTTTAACGTTCGTCAGATTAACTACCGTTTCGTTGCCGACTACTCCCGAGTGTAAGCCTTACCTCTGGGAGAGCATTCAGTTAAAGCTTTCTTACGGTCTTAGATTTAACTCTATCAACTAACATTACCCTAATTGCCTTCAAGCCCTGTGGGCGCCATATTAATTCGAATCCAATTTACACATTCCGTTATTGCTCGTACTTCTGCCTGGAATCTTGTGTTGTTATTAGGTAAACGGTGGTATATTTCTGGTTTTTCAATATAGAACCCCAGGACCACTTTGTCCCTCCATTTAGACCCACCCGTGTAGCAATGGATTCCTACGAATGTTTGCTCTAATGTTCCGCTTGACTAAGACATTCTATCTGGGATAAGTGTTTCAAAGTTTCGGACATATTCTGTGTTTATTATGCTATCGGACACGTCCGATGATTGTGTATAGCCTTACAATTTGTCCAGTATACATTGATGACGTGTCCTATAACTGCTTTTGGCCAGATCGCCTAAAGTTACGAAAAGTTCGGATGTAAGTGCTGCCTCATATTTTAAATATGTTTCAATGTGGAATATCTAGCAACATTTCCAGAACCTTGGTTGACGTAGCAGCATGTATGCTGAACTCCCTGTAGTAGTTTGATATTACGCTTCTTGTCCAAAGAAGTCCATAGGATACAACTAAATTCCTCAAATATTGACACTCTGGCAAAAGATTGGCTAATTAACAGTACTGAGTGTGGCACATCCAACGATTGCTAGCTAGTATCAAATTAAGTATATTTGGAAAACTATGACAGCTACAGTTCCCAATGTGAAAAATTGGTACAAAAATGGGCGGAAACTATAAAAGAGCGCTTAAATTTTAAACGACTAACTTTATTATCAATATGTGTATTTTGGACAAAAATAGTTAGACTAGAAATAATGGCCGTGGCACCTACCATAAAAATATTAAATTATCATATCTGAGAAAATATAACAGTTAGAGTTTAATCAACAATATGAATATTTAAGACAAATATGGGCGGACTGGAAATTTTGGGTCGTGGTGATTCCCATATGAATCGGGGAAACTATTGGAACTAGAATGCACAAATTATGCACGGACAACATTGATATCCATGTTAACATTTAACTAATAAATTGCCACACAAGATGGCACTGTACACTATTAAATTCTAAACATTAAGGCCTAGGGAGTAATGATTACATAAATTCATTACATGGTCAATTACAATTACATACTTTTAATATGTAACTGACCATTTACAATTATTTACAATTGTAAATGGATACTGCTCAATTACTTGTAAGGAATTGTAATTGACAAAGCTTCAATTACAATTACTTCAAATGTAATTGTAAATGTTAGACTGCAAGCATAACTTTTGCCTCCCACTGTTATTGCTATAAGTGTGCGTTAGCGTGTCTGTATTTAACTAAGGTAGTGAAGAAAAAGCAAGGGAAATTGTTCATTTCACATTATATGCATTTGAATTGAAAGTACTCTCGAGCAATTTCATATTGTATAATTTTTTTTCTGTTCATTCATATTCCTTTATTCTTTATGGTTTTTATTCATTCTGCACTCACATCGGCACAAGGAAAATAGTTAGAAAAGTGTTAAAAGTAAAAATAAGAAACATAAAATGGAAAAACAAAATAAGAGAATGTGAAGTAGGTGGTACAGTAAAGTGAAATGTCATCATGAATGGTAATGCGTGTAGAGTGTTTAATGTGTCTTACTACAATAATAAATGATGCTAAATGGGATTATGTATGTACGACCTTTTTATTGTTTTGCTTTTGTTCTAGTTGTTGTTTTATATAAATATTTATGTATATTAAAAATTATACTATAATTTAATTTGTTTCATGCTTTGTTTTCCCTTTTTAATGCTCTACTTTTGTAATTCACACTCACAGTACAAAAAAAATAATAATTTATATTTATGTCATTTATAATAAATTTAAGAGTACTTAACACAAATCTGACAGATTTGTATTTTTTCATAAGTAAATGTATTAAAATTACTTTTGCTTTTGTGTTAAGGTTTTATATAGTATATACCTACATGTATGTACTTATGTACATAAATAAAAGTAATTAATTTTTTTAATAAGATTTCTTTATATACAGTGGCGAGCAAAACTGGATACATATCAATCAAGTGTATGTTAAAAACCCAATAAAATCCAGAAAATATTAAACAAAAATTTTATATTGGTTTTAAAATAAGCAATAGAAGAATAAGAAAATAAAACAATAGAAAATTCGCGAATATTGAAACTTTATCTCAAGTTTTAGCTAATTTTATTAAAAAAGTCTATGTATCCACTTTTGCACGTTTAAATTTAATTAATCTAGCAACACAAGTAAATTTAAAAATAACAATGAATTTGAGTACTGCTACTTGATTTACCTTTGAAGAAAGCATCAAAACAAACAGTTACCATTTTTGAGTCATATTTGTAATTTTTTTGCAAATATTTTAATTTTCTAGTTTTAATTAGAAAAATATCAAGTTTATTGGGAAACCAAATGGTCGAAATGACAAAAAATAATTACTGTGCTCGTCAAATTGCCAAGAAGTTAGGAATTTGCCACCGAAGAGTGCTACAAGTGCGAAAAAGAAAAATATGAGCACACCAGAAGTTAAGAAATGTCGATCGTGTTTGCTTTCGGAGAGAGATGCCAGAACTATAGAGCGTTTATTGACATCCAAACAGGTAAAAATACAAAAAACAGGATATAGTCGCCATAAATAAGTCCTTAAGTGAATGGGCAGTCCGGGGAGCTCTTCGTAGAATTGGCCTTATATCAGCCGTAAAGCAGAAAACACCAGCGTTATCAGAAAAAAGTGTGAAGGATCGTCTTAAATTTAGCAAGAACCACAAAAATTGGAGTGTTGATGACTGGAAAAGGGTTATATGGTCCGATGAAGGGTTATATGGTCCGATAAAACGAAAACTAATCGTTTTCAGTCTGATGGCAAGGAATATTACTGGCACCGCCCTTATGAAAGCTTAAAAAAGCACCAAGTAAAACAAAAGGGTGAAACAAGCGGGTGGTAGTCTGATTGTGTGGGCTTGTTTCACTTGGTAGAATCTCGGTTCTTTAGTAAAATTAGATGCTATAATGAAAAAGGAGGATTATTTGAGTATTTTCAATCCAATATTCCAGATTTTGTGGAAGAATGTGCATATCCAGAGTCAGAGGTTATACTCCAACAGGATGGGGATCTGAAGCATACGGAAAAATCGTAAAGAATTGGCTTTCAGCGCAGAATTTTCAAACGATGCAATAGCCAACTCAATGCCCGGAAATCAATCCAATTGAAAATTTATGGGCTTTGTTAAAAAAACGTCTTGCGCAATTCGATAATGCACCAAGAAATCTTAAAGAACTTTGGTCGAGAGTACAAACGGAGTGGTCTAGTATTCCGCACCGGACCATTGAGACCTTGGTCAAAAGTACGCCTAAACGTATAAAAAGTGTCATAAAAGCAAAAGGACTTTGCACAAAATATTAAAAATCAAAATTTTTTTAAAACGTGCAAAACTGGATACTTCGACTTTATTTATAAATATGTTTTAATTTTTAGATTAATATTTAATTATCATGAATTTAATTTTGTTTTCTTTTTATATTGCTTTACTGAATATTTAAAATTGAAAACTTTATTATTTTTCCTTTATTTTATGGGTTTTATAGCATTTTTAAGTCTTATTAGCTAAACATGTATCCAGTTTTGCTCGCCACTGTACATAAGTACCTAAATAAGTTCCATAAATTGCATTAAGTATATAGAAAAACATTGGATAACCACAAAAACACAAACAAATTGACAAATATTTACATTAAAACTTATTTTGTAGTATATACAAATTTATGGCATAAATTTGGAGAGAACTTACAACAAAATAGTCAATAATTTGACCTTGATATTGAACAATATTTTTGAAAATAAATATGTTTTTTTCAACATGATTTCACACAGTTTTAAATCTTAATACACTTGCAAAAACTTTTTAGACTTTATTCGTTGTATATGTTCCAGGACAGACACGATTATTCTTTAGAAATGTTTTCTTTATAAACTTGTAAGTGTTTAAAACGATTTTTATCTGTTTATTTTTCTTTTGTAGTTAATATTAGGAGAAACTTTTCTTATCTAAAAGAGAAAATATTTCAAGATTATTTTTTTTAAAGCAATGAGTACTTAGAACTTAGTTATCTACCCACACTTAGAAAATAATTGCATTAAATTGGCAATTTTTTTATTTTTACTCGTTCTAAATCCCAAGAAACTTTTAATATGAAAAATTCAAATTTAAATTGAATTTTATTCAGGCAAATAAAAATTTAAATTAATTTATTGATTTTATTTTTACCGCCCAAAAAAAAATGGTCAAATTGGGTCTGTGTATGCATGTGCTACATACACAAACTCGTGCAGCACCCAGTGGTTTTATTAGGAGTCAGGGTATCCCTATTGTTAGAATCAATATTCATATTAATATTTAATTAAAATTTAAAATTAAACTGTTTTAGAAACTTTTAACCCAGCATGCAAACGTAGTATTCTTTTTAAAAGATTGAATCCAAATCTGGAGAATTTTTCCATCACGTCAGGTTTCGATATATCATATACGGAAATTTGAAATCAATGAGTTTTTGAATTATCTAAAATTCCAATATGTCATACATACATATGTATTCCTTTTTTAAATAACTATAAATTGCACAAAAAATATTTTTTTTTATTCATTATTATTATTCGATATCTAGAAAATATGATCTGTGTTTATAGAAAATCTATGGCCAGATTCAGATTTTCTATAACGGACGAAACAATGTTTGACACGGTCACACAGACCAGCAGGGGTAGTAGCTGCAATACAATAACATTTATAAGAGTATATGTATATTAAGGTATTCAATTATTCGAGTTTTTATTTTAATCGCTTAATTTGATAAAAAAAAATTATTTGAGGTTTTAACTGAACCGGTTAATAATCAGATAATTGGACTGATTTTGACTATTTTGCTTCCTTCGGCCCAGTAAAACGTATGTAATAAATTTATTATAATTATATTCAATATTGCAACCCGTAGTTTGATTGCAAGGTTTCAATGGGCGGATAGACAGATAGTTAGTCAAGCAGACGGACGGACTAACGGACGGAAGGACATAACTTAATCAACGCAAAAAATAATTTTAATTGTCGCTTTTTATAGCCCCCCCCCCCCCCGGGCATGTTTCCTTGATGTTCAGACCGCATCTTGGTGTATTGCAATCCGTGCTACCAATACCTGTAGTCTTCCGGGACTATAAATTGGTGTTAACAATTTACTGCCTGGCCTAGTCCTTGCATAAAAAGAGGTCTAACCAGAGCACCACATAATCTGGTACTACGGGTGACCAGTTGCCCACAGGACTTGTCCTGGCTGGTCAGTTGGTTGAGGTTCCTTCAAGGTTTAAACCTAAATCGCAGGAAGGGGGTGCTTGGTTAAAAGACTGATACACGGTGAAATATAAATTTTCAAGATACATTTTTGTTATCGTTCCTAGATGCAAGGAGCGGTACAAATTACAGAGCATGACTGTGGATTAATAAAATGTTGGAATTGAGCTGATAATGCGAAGAATTGGTAAACGAAGATGAACGATGTTTCTGATGTCTACTTTGAATTCTATAAAGAGAATGGAGTGATTGATGGATTTGACGGATGTGTGATAATGGGGTACAAATGTAAGATGAACGATGAATGATGAATGAGAGTTAGACTACGGCCTATCTAGCCAATGGAGTGCGAAGTCGTCACTGCCCTTTCTTTAATTTTGAAGCGATTTTCCAACATGGTTGAGTGTATGCTCAACTTATCACAGTGGGTGTCTGTGACCACTGAAATAAAGTCTTGTCAATTAATATAATCTGTGTTTTTCGGACTACCAATTACGTCCCCTAGGTGCTGTTGCCGAATCAACAGAGCCTTAGTAGTGTGGTTGGGCGACATTATGTCGGGGTAGATTGAGCTTGCTCATGACACCTGTATTTCCTCAACATGACTACTTTGGCAAGAGATTAGATAGCTCGAGTACTTGAGCAAAGTGCTTGTACATGGACCGGCATATCCATGTACAAAAATTGCGACCTGCGTGTAACAAACACAAAGGAGCAGTGGTGAGTTGTTTACTTGATACTCACCCAGTGGTTGAAAAAGTACCACCGTGAGATAGGGCTACACGCCAGGTACTCACGTAAAGCACTTCGACATCTTGTCGCTTTTTATACTGAATGCAGAACCAATAGGTGGCGTGTCATAATGTCCCGTGTCATAATGTCCATAGACGTTATGACACACTTAATTGAGTCATAATGTCCACGGACGTTATGAAAATTTCAAAATTGTCACAATGTCCATGATCAATGGGACATAAAGTCCATGGATTTCAAAGAGTCTATTATCAAAAAAAGGCTTAATTTAGCGAATCCAGTGTTCGAAATACCCCAGAGTTTGAAACGCTTGCGCCCGGCAGAAGTCCAGCTATCATACACATACACCAAATTTAGGAGCAATTCTTTTCTGGATAAGAATGTCCCTTTCTTAAATTTTAAACAAATTTTCCATTACAATGTCCATGGACATTATGACATTTTAAAAAAGTGTGTCATAAGGTCTATGGACATTATGTCACTGGACATTATGGCACGACACCGAACCAATATACTTTACAAAAATTCAAGATGTAAAAATTTTGATTACAAAATGTAAAAATTTAATTAGATTAATTAGTTAGTTTGTTTGAAAGGAGGATGTATATACAATGTATATTATACATACATAAAATATGAGAAAATACACATAGGGATCAATCGGTCCTAATGTACCTCAGGAGGGAATCGAACCCACGACCTGCGTTCTACCAGACTAGAGCACTTACCACTGACCTACCGGAGTCCTTTGGATACATTTATTAGTGGTATATCAAAAATAAAGTAACCAGCATTCACTAAAGTCGTTTAGAATATAAGAACTAAAATATCATTTTATTGTTCATAATTTTCTTCTGTATTTTGTATGAATCCTATAATACAATTACAAATTGTATTCTAACCTAATTTACCGAATGATGGTGCCCGTTGTCATGAAGAAAACCAGAGTCTCTGGTAGGAATCGAACCCACAACCACGAGACAAATAATCTTGGACACTACCAACTAGCCTACTAACCATAAATATACTATAGTTTTACTGCAAAAAAAATATTCGTTATTCGAACAACTAATCTATTAAAACTAACCGAACTACGGTTACACACTTATGTACAAATACATACAAACAAAAACACACCAACACAGCATTGTACAGCAGGCCAAGGTTAAAAACATTTGTGGTTCAATGATACAAAAGATGAAAAAAAAAGAAAACAAAAACAAAACTGAACACACAAAAACGGAATTAATACAAACAAGTAAGAGTACTATATTCGGCTATGCCGAATCTTAAATACCCTCCACCACCAATCTGCTTTTTATTGTAGATCTCTAATCTAATTTTTAGATAACTCGCCAAAATTTTTGTCGAACTAATTTTGATTAGGTCCAGAAAAATTTAGAATGATTTATATATACACAAAACATACTTATGTCGAATTTTATCCGGATATAATAATTTAATAACGAATTAAGCGTTTAGGTGATTTTATGAAGTGGACTTTATATAGGAGCAATTAAGGGCCTATCCGGAAAAAATTTCGTAGAGTGATTTATGTAAAGACAAAACATGTAAGTGTCGAATTTTCTCAAGATAAATTTATTTGACAATGAAATATGTGCGTTTAAGTGATTCTCAGAAGTGGACCTTATATGGGAGCTATGATCAATAATGGACCGATTCGAGAAAAAAGTGGTAAAATGATTTGTAGGTACACAAAACTTATTCAAGTCGAATTTTATTCCTATAGCTTTAGAATTCAATGGAATATATGCGTGTAAGTGATTTTCGGAAGTGGACCTTATATGGGAACTATGAACAATTATGGGCCTATTCGGGAGAAATTTCGCAGAATGATTTATATTTGGGCAAAACATATTTGTGTCGAATTTTATCAAGATAGCTTTATTTGATAATGAAATATGTGATTTTAAGTGATTTTCGGAAGTGGGCCTTATATGGGATATATGACCAATAAGGGACCGATCCGTAAAAAATTTGGTAGAATGATTTGTATGTACACAAAACATATCCAACTCGAATTTTATCCCGATAGCTTTAAAATTCAATGAAATATATGCGTTTAAGTGATTTTCGGCAGTCGACCTTATATGGGAGCTATGACCAATTATGGGCCTATCCGGGAAAAATTTCGTAGAGTGATTTATATTTAGACTAAACGTATTTGTGTCGAATTTTATCAAAATAGCATTATTTGACAATGAAATATGAGCTTTTAAATGATTTTCGAATTTGGGCCTTATATAGGAGCTATGACCAATAATGGACCGATCCGTAAAAAATTTGGTAGAATGATTTGTATGTACACGAAATATATCCAGCTCGAATTTTATCACAATAGTTTTATTCATCAATGAAATATGTACATTTAAGTGATTTTCGGAAGGGGACCTTATATGGGAGCTATGACCAATTGTGGACCGACTGAGATCTACGTTGGTGGTATGATTTCTGTTCATATTATATTTGTATGTACAAAATTTGGTGTTGATACCGATATATTTGATTGAGTTATTAACGATAAACTAATTTCCGGGAATATATACCTTTGTATGGGGGCTATGGGAAATATTGGATCGATTGAAAAGATTTTGAATATAATTGATCACTGCCCTAAAAAAATTAAGTGTGACAAAATTCATCGCAATATCTGTGGTAGTTTCTGAGAAATCTTGAAAAGAATTAGGAAAAAAACTTAATTTTTTTCGAGGTAGTCTGAAATTTTTACTCATAACTTTTTACGTTGTGAACCGATTTTGCTGATTTTCAATACCAAACTGCTTAGGATAATAATAAATATTTTGGGTGAATTTGGTTGATTTCCTTTACTTAGTTTTAACGTGAGCGTGTTTTACACAGACAGACAGACAGACAGACAGACAGACGGACAGACGGACAGACGGACAGACGGACAGACGGACATAGCTAAATCGACTCAGAATTTCATAAGGACCCAGAATATATATACTTTGTAGGGTCTTAGATGAATATTTCTAGGTGTTACACACGGAACGACAAACTTATATATACCCTCTATCACCACTGATGGTGGTGGAGGGTATAAAAAAAAAAAAAAAAAAACATTTGGTTTACACTACATTAAATTTCTACACAAAAATAAACTTTTGATTAATCTGTTTGTTTAAAGTTTTCATGGAAAAAAGTAAAAAAAATATTTTTTAAAGTGAATGAAAACTAAAGGAGACACAAGGATTTTTCATCATAATTAGTAAAACTGCAGCTGTTTGTAATTTTTCGTGGAACAAAAATATAATTTTTAAATGTCGAGGCTTCTTATTATGATGGCATTTTGTTTATTTATTATGTTTTCTCATGAAATTTAAATTTGTAAACAGGTAATTAAATAAAATGCTACATATCGAAATTAATAGCATTTATCTGGATAGAATTTGTTTTTTGAAAGGTTATGTAAATATTATTGTAGATTACTCTTAAAATTTAGCATTAAATTTGGTTTAAACTAAAATAATAATCAGCACTAGGTTCAGTATGCAGACATATCATTGATATTCCATCAATTTCGGGAGGGCAGGTTGATGTTTGAAATACCCAAAAAATATTGGTTGTATACATATGTACCAGTCTATATGTATGTCCATCTGTCGAGATGATTTTATGAAATATACACTTACTTTTGTCATGGTCTAGGCAAGTACGAAGCTTATTGAAAATGGTTAAGATCGGCCCATTATTTGTCTTTATGCAAATTGTTAAAATCGGTTGTAACTCCCTTAAGAAGACAATATAAATTTCGCTAAAAAATATTATTCATGTGTATATTCATTAAAACCGCAGAATTAGTAGTAATAACTCGTAAAAGCATTAACAAATTATTTTCAAAATAGTCAAATCAATACGAGCAAGTAAATAAACAGAAAATGTTACCAGTAATTGTACTTCTCCTGTTTGTTTGTCTTTTCAGCAAGAAGCAATTCGGTATAAAATTATAAGAAATTGTTTCAATTTCCTTTCCCTTGATGTGAAAACTTCATAACCAGAAATTTATATATCAATGAAAAAGAGAATTTTCTATGAGTTTTCTTTGTTTTGCCCCAAAGGAATATAACAAATATTCAATTGTTGCGAATTTCCGTGTGATTTTACTTCTTAGCTTGTTGCTGCAGATTTGATTTTTTGAGAAAACTTTTGCACTTCGTTTATATGTATTTATGCCCATCATTATGCCCGATCCAGTAACGTGTTAGAAATTGTGAATTTGTAGCACCAAACAGATAATATTATGGAAAATACATATATTGTAAAAATATAGACGTTAAGCTGAAATATTTATAACAAGAAAATATTTACCCTTTCTTTTTATACCCTCCACCACCATCAGTGGTGATAGAGGGTATATATAACTTTGTCATTCCGTGTGTAACACCAAGAAATATTCATCTGAGACCCAACAAAGTATATATATTCTTGGACCTTATGAAATTCTGAGTCGATTTAGCTATGTCCGTCTGTCCGTCCGTCCGTCTGTCTGTATAAAACATTCTCATGTTAACACGAAGCAATAAAAATTAACGAAATTCACCCAAAATATTTATTATTGTCTTAGGCAGTTTGGTATTGAAAATGAGCAAAATCGGTTTACACCGGGAAAAATTATGAATCAAAATTTGAAACAACCTCGAAAAAAATAAGCATTTTTTACACATTCTGATGTAATTTTCTCGAAAACTATGAAAGATAATTCCATGCAAATCAGCATACATTCGTTTCTGCACAAAAACTTGACTCCTGCTGAAAATTGCTAGAATCGGTCGACAATTTAATATACCTCCCATACAAAAGTACATATTCCCGGAAAATGGGATTTTTGTTAATAACTTCCGTCACAATGTCGAAATCTTTAAAAAAATTTACAAATTAAAATCTTATGAATAGAATTCATTCAGAGAAAAAATTTTCTGGATCGGTCCATAATTGGATATAGCTCCCATAAAAGGTCCCCTCCCGAAAATCACTTAAACGCAAATAATTAATTTCTAAATCAAGTAATCTATATAAAATTTGGTACAAGTATTGCCCTCACATACAGAAGTATTACTGTGAAATTTTTTTTTCCATCGCTCCATAATTGGTCATAGCTCCCATGCAATGTCCCCTCCCGAAAATCACTTAAACGCGCATAACTCATTACTAACATAAGACATCCATATAAAATTTGGTACAAGTATTACTCATGTGCACAGAAATATTATTGTGAAATTTTTTTCCGATCGGTCCATAATTGGTCATAGCTCCCATACAAGGTCCCTTCCCGAAAATCACTTAAACGCGCATAACTCATTACTAAATTAGGATATCTATATAAAATTTGGTACAAGTATTGCTCATATGCACAGAAATATTGCTGTAAAATTTTTTTCCTATCGGTCCATCCTTGGTCATAGCTCCCATGCAAGGTTCCCTCCCGAAAATCACATAAACGCACATAACTCATTACAAAATATTGATATCCATACATTTAGCACAAATATTGCTCTTATATACATAAATTACATTATAAAATTGTTTTACGATCGGTCCATACTTGGTCATAGCTCTCATACTAGGCCCCCTCCAGAAAATTACTTAATTGTACAATATTCATTACCAAATAATGATATAGATACAGAATTTTGAAATTTTGTTTTTATATACACAATTGGTCATAGCTCCCATACAAGGTCCTTTTTCAAAAATCTCTTAAATGGACATTACTCATTACCAAATAAAGCTATTGATACAAAAATTCTATTTCAAGATTTTTGCACGATCGGTTCATAACACACATTACTTATTACTAAATTACGATATAGATACAGAATTTTACTGAAATATAGCTTTTATGTCCAGAAGTTTTGCTTAAAGAATTTTTTACGATCGGTCTATAATTGGTCATATCTCCCATACTAGGTCCTGTCCCTAAAACCGTATTTAACTAGTTGCATTATCAATTTGTGTAGAACAAAATTATATATATATGTATTTTGAAAATCCTTAAATCTTTCACACACATGCAAATTAATAAAAATCGCCAAGCGTTGGTAATGTTCATTAAATCTTGGAATTGTAATAGATTTGAGCTGTTTGAATATAGGGATTTTTCTATTTAAGATATGAGAAAACTTATTTCTACAAATATTTGATCAATTAGAAAAGTATTAATATAAAAGTAGCTGGTGGAGGGTATTCTTCTCAGCCGAATATAGCACTCTAACTTGTTTAGAATTAAGTTTACTTTCTTTTTAGCACACATGTTTGAAATTAATTTTGATTTTTTTTTTCTTAATGACATCAATTTTCAATTCTCAACATTTCTGGAATACAAAAAATTAAACAAAATCCCTAAAAACACTTAATTTCCCCTTAAACTCTCTATTTTTGTTATAACCAATTTTTTGTTGCAATACAAATTTTTTTAATACTTTTTAGTCATATCATTACTTTTTAGTAATTTTCATTACATATTAAGATCTTATAAATTATAATAAATACTTGCTATAAAAATACAATAGAAACTTTACTAAATGAAATATATGTAATACGACTTTACATAAAACTTTCAAAGAATAACTTGGCTTTAAGACGTTACTAATAATCTATAATAGTTCTAAGAAGAAATTTACTTAACTATTTTATCCTTAAGCCTGTTTCAACAACATTTTACTTTTATTAAAACTTCTGGGTTAAACAGCAATACTATAATTGTAGCTGTGGCAGTGCGGCAACATCAACCGCAAGAACAACAATTTTAATACAACAACAACAAAACTCATCTCCTGAAGACATAAACAAAAGCAACAAAAATGTAGCAGTACTAGGAACATTATTTGTTGATCTATGTGTTAACTTTTCTCACATTTTCATTATACAAACGCATAATAAACGTTTTCATAAATACACAAACACATTTTTATATGTATTAGAAAATAAATATACATTAGGTGGGCTTAAACTGAAGACATAGAAATGGTGATAAAGTTCCCGAACTGGTCTTATGAATTTAGAATAACATACATACAACATTGGGCAATGTGACGTTCATCGTTTGATTTTAAACTTATTTGGTAAAATGTGTAACAGATTTTGGTTTAATATGAAAAAATGTAATAATTTACTTTCACTTCTACAGTATTTGAACGTCAACATATTTTCTTTGTGATTTGTAAGCCCTACTAATATTTATACACACAGACACATACAGGCAAGTATTTGTCTACACAAAAGGAGAGCGTTATTGCTTAGAGCAGATTTTTATTACAAGTGTATTCTTTCGGTATTTATTTACCCTCTACAGAAGGATTCAAGTGTATTAGTTTCTTAATAGCATTTGAAGCATTTTGAAATATTTAACAATTTTTTTATAAGCATTGTAGCAGTTGTATTTCTTATAACTTAAAAGACAATAAGACCTTTACAATTTTTTTTATTTTTAAAAGCCATCGCAATAACTTAGTAATCACTTACCTATTAATATACTTTTCATTGACTACTACGTATTGCTCTGATAACATAGAAGTAACCTTAACACGACTTATTACTTAATAATTTGTTATATTTGTAAATAATTTATAATTCAATAGCCACCTCCTCCGTGCAGGTATATAGCTGTTTAAGTTTTTTTCTACTCCTTGCATTGACTAATTTTTCTAATTTCTTGTAAGCGATTATGGTAAGTACTAACCTCCAATTAATTGTCGTAGTAAATTTTAGCATTTCGACAACTTACTTGGTAATGAAAATTTTTACTGGGTTGGCTGTCTGTAGTTTGTAAGAACAATAGAATCCAAATGGGAGGAGCTACAGATTTTTTTCATACAATAAAGCGCTTCAATAGCCTCTACCGCTTAGAACTTATTGTGTTTTCAATAGAAAGATGGACAAACCAACAGACTTACGGATAGAAGGACATGGCAAGATCGTCTTAGAATATAATAAGTACCCTTAATATATGGTTGTACATTTGGGTGGTCCCAAAATGGAAGATGCTGATGTTCCCACCGAAAACTAAAATTTAGTTCATTCTAAGATACCATTTCTCTAAATTTTGGTCCTGACGTCAATATTTGGTGAGCTTTATCAAATAATAAAAAAGTCATTTTTTAATGGTTTTATGAGTTTTTCATATTTCTGTCAAATAAACCATATGCAAATTTACTATCATATGAAAAATATTTGAGAGACGATTTCAATGACATAACACAATTTAGTATACAAAATTATAACAAATGTTGTAATTTTTCGAAAATATTTAGATTTTTTTTAATTTTTACAGGGAATTATTTAATGTAATTAATTGAAATTATTACATTATAAACCTCATATAATTTCACCGAAACAGTTTTTTCTGTTTTTCGAAATACGATATATTTTGTATTTTATTTAAATATATTAATGCCTATTTTCTTCTTAATATTATGTTAGCTATATTTATCCAACGTACATAATACGTACATCAGTATACACACAATGATTCATGATTTGGTCCTAAACGTGTACTTGTTCGTTACACATGCTTTGTTAATAACGGTTTGTATGTTATTGTTAAGATTATTTTGCAATGTTTTGGTAGTGTACATAGGCGTCTATAAATTCAAATAAACATCGACCTAGTTTGAATTTTGAAAAACAGAAAAACCTCTTTCCGTAGATTTTATTGAGGATTTTTATGTATTAATTTCAACGAATTATATTAAATTCGTCAGTGTTAAAATGCAAAAAAATATTAAAATTTTTCGAAAAATTAGAAAAATTCCATTACTTTTGCTGTTACACAAAAATTCCTAATATAGAATTTAAAGCGTCTCTAGAGGACCCTTCTAATGATACAAATATTTCATATCTTTCTTTTGGAAGAAATACGACAAAAATCATAAAAACCTCAACAAAGGACCTTTTTATCCTTAGTATTTTATCCTTATTATATATTAATATTTTGAGAAAGGATATCTTAGAATCAATTAAACTTTAATTTTAGTTGGGAACATTGACATCTTATTTTTCTTCCATACAAACGGAGCCACCCTAATGTACATAGATAATTATAAAAATTCAGGAATTAAGAATAAACTTAGATTTAACCGTAGTCCTTATATTTATAAAATATATGTTAGTTAGTTAGTTAGTTTGAAAGGAGGATGTATATACATCAAATCCGAAGAAATACACCTAGGCCTCTATCGGGCCTGTTGTGCGCTCCTTAACCAGTGCCTCAGGTGGGAATCGAACCCACCACCTCCGGTCTACCAGTCTAGAACACTTACCACTAACCTACTAACCTAACTAACCACTAACCTATATATTAACCCCCTTATTCACAAACAATTTTTTTATTTTATAAAAGGTTTATAAAACAAAATTTCCATACAAAATCTAATTTATAAACCGTTTATAAAATAAAAATTTTGTTTGTGAATAAGGGGGTAAATATATTATATTCACCTGCCAGTTGAAAACTAATTGATTGAATAATAAATTTGTTTTTGATATCTGTTGCTATATCATTAATTATAATTAATAGGGGAACAACATTTCTACTTAACCCGAACATTAATGTCATAAATGGTCAAAATATATCTAAGTAAAATACTATACTTTAATACAACTTTAAACCTACATACATACGTATGTATATAATAAAGTGTTTGATTAAATACTTAAATATGTTGAAATATAAAAGCATAGCGTAGCTTGAAATTCATAACTTTCAATTAATTAATGTTGTTATAATATAAGTAAAATTAAAGTGTATTTGTGGAAAAATAAACTATAACTAAATTTTACTGGTCAAATCTTGTTAGATACATTTGGTTTTTCAACTGGCGATATAAAAATATAACTGTACATAAGTATATATGCATTTACCACAAATTTATATAAATATACATATTTTAGTTAAAGGCAACATTTAGAACTTTAAATCTTTAATATGGAAACACAAATAACGCAAACACAAATTTTAATAAAAAACCTAAATTTTTGCAAACTTTAATATAATATCTAAAAAAAATATTTAAGATTAATGTTTTTATTTCAAGATAAAAATTTCATACTACTGAACAAGAAAACTTATTAACATCGCAAGTAGTCCAAAATTCTAATATGTATTGTGTGAATTTTACTATATAGACTTTATATAAAATATTAGCAACACTTGAAAGTAACTAAAATAATCTAAAATAATATAACAATTTATTGAAATTATACTAATAATAATAAACCAAAAAGGGAGAAATGACTTGAAAAGCCAAAAAAATGTGTGTAAAAGAAAATTTAATGGTTAATAAATTTTATACTTAGTATTAGAATTAATGGCAATAATGGTCAAAAAGTTCATTTAATGTTTAACAACAGGAACCAACAACAACAAAAACATTAACAAAACCACAAAGGATATTTAAACAATGCCTTGTCATGACATTATATAAGTTGATACCAGAGTATTGTTAAAATGATTAGTAAATTTTATACAAATTCCAAAGAAGAAGCTGATTCAGATCCTTTTTAATATACAAAATATGTATGTACATTTCTACATACTTGTGAATCTGTGTGTTAATACATATGTATGTATTTATTATACGTAAATATGTGTTAATAACACTATTATGTAGATGGGACTTGTTCATATATTAAGCCCAACAACCGAGTTTTTGACTTAATGACATTTTTATTGTTGTATTGTTTAAGAAGTTTATTATTACAACACATTCTTAATTTAGCTTATTAAATATTAACATTAGGGAATTCAAATATTGGGGTTTTGAATTTTATATTTCAACATATTAAAGTATATAAATAAATATTTTGTGAAACTATAATAAGTGTTTGTTGATTATGCGTAAGAAATCACTATGCGACAAAAATAAATACCTGGGAACTAATACAATTTTTCAGAAAGGTGGATCCGAGAGAACAAGAATTTTTTCTTTGAAATTTGCCAAACACCTTCAAAATCTTGAGTTACTGGTAACAAATCGGTTTTTCGAACCTTTAAGCACTTATAAGCCAGTAACATTGTTGAATCTGAACCTATATTAAATTTATGCATGGATTTAGAAAGCAGAAGCTACGACCTTTATAATAACATATATGTATAACGTTTAAGTAACCTGGGTAGATATGTGTGAATTTCATCAGCAAACATATTTTTATACCCACCATCAAAAAAGATGGGGGGTATATTGATTTTGTCATTCCGTTTGTAACACATCGAAATATTGCTCATAGACCCATAAAAGTATATATATTCCGGGTCCTTATTAAATTCTAAGACGATCTAGCCATGTCCGTCCGTCTGTCCGTCCGTCCGTCCGTCCGTCTGTCCGTCCGTCCGTCTGTCCGTCCGTCCGTCCGTCCGTCCGTCCGTCCGTCCGTCCGTCTGTCCGTCTGTCTGTTGAAATCACGATAGGGACCACACGAGAGGAGCTAGACAGTTGAAATTTTGCACAAATATTCTCTATTGTTAAGGTTTGTTTGGTATTGAAAATGGACAATATCGGTCCACTTTTTCGGATAGCCCTCATACAAGTGGACCTCCAAAAAACAGCTTCAACGGGCATAACTGCTTCAGAAGTACAAGTATAGCGATGAAATTCGACATAAATAAGTTCCATATGAGCCAAAATCTTTCTACCAAATTTTTTCAGGATCGGCCCATAAATGACCCTACCCCCCATATAAGGTCCCCTTCTGAAAATGACTTTAACACTCATTACTGGCCCAAAAATGCAAGTATAGCGATGAAATTCGACACAAATAAGTTTCATGTGAGCCAAAATCTTTTTACCAAATTATTTGAGGATCGGTCCATAATTGACCCTACCCCTCATATAAGGTCCCCTTTAGAAAATTACTTTAACACTCATTACTGGTCAAAAAATGCGAGTATAGCGATGAAATTCGGTATAAGTAAGTTTCTTACGAACCGAAATCGATCTACGAATTTTTTTTAAGATCAGCCCATAAATGACCCTACCCCCCATATAAGGTCCCCTTCTGAAAATGACTTTAACGCTCATTACTGGCTAAAAAATACGAATATAGCAATAAAATTTTACACAATTAAGTTCCTCGCGAGCCAAAATCTTTTTAATAACTTTTATTATGGATAGGTCCATAATTGGCCCTTCTCCCCCTATTGGGTCCACTTCAGGAAATAGCTTTAACGCTCATTTCTGTCTTAAAAATAAGAGTAAAGCGATGAAATGCTACACACGTAAGTTTCTTACGAACCAAAATCTCTGTACCAATTTTTTTTTGGATCGGCCCATAAATGACCCTTCCCCCATATAAGGTCCCCCTCTGCAAATAACTATACTGCTCATTACTGGCTTAAAAATATGAATGTAGTGACGAAAATTGACGCACATATATTTAATGCGTGCAAAAATCTCTCCACCGAATTTAGGGAGGATCGGTCCATAATTTACCCTACCGCCCATACAAGGTCCCCTTTAGAAAATTTCTTAAACGATCATTACTGGCTTAAAAATATGAGTTATGAAATACGGTTATGAAATTCGCTCCGAATTTCATGCGGAATGTGTCGGTAATTCAACCTACACCCCTATATAAGCCCCTTTATAAAATTACATGAACGCTAATTGCTGGCATAAAAATGCGAGAACAGCGAATGTAAACAAGTTTTATATGAACCAAAATCAGTCTACAAAAAGTTATGAGGATATGTCAACAATTGACCATACACCACATATGAGATCCTCTTTAGAAAATTTGATGAAGAAAACTCTGATAATTACAAGTATAGTACAAAATGTTAAAAATTAATATTTTGTTAGTTCAAAAGAGCTCGGTCCATAATTGTCTTAAGCCATATTCCAAACATCACCCTGATGTTTATATGGGAGCATTCCTTTTACGGCATACGGTTTGATGGTGGGTATATGAGATTCGGCACAGCCGAATATAACACTCTTACTTGTTTATTTTAATTTTGCACCGTTGCCCAAGTTTGGAGATGTTATTTGAAAGTATTTGATATAGGAACAGTACTACTTATTAACTGAATAGAAACCCATGTGAGTAAAATGCAACTTTGCTTTTCAAAATCCGCAATTGACGACGTTATTGATCTTTTTTTTAATATACAATTTTTCCAAAACTGGTTTTCTGAAAGATGCTTCATATGGGGGATAGGGTTAAATATGGACCGATCCTCATACAATTTGGTGGAAGGATTAAGATGTATATAAAAGTTATTTATACTAAATTGCATCGTGATATTGATGTAATTAAGAGAATTATGGAATTAAAGTCATTTTCTGAAGGAGGATTTGCATGGGGACTAGGGTCAAATAAGGTCCAAAAAATACAAAAATCGATATAAATGAGTTTGCTGTAATCTTTATTGATACTGCTGATTCATTAGACAATACGGCTTATTTGACCCTAGTTCCCATACAAACCCTCCTTCAGCAAATGACTTAAATTCCATAATTCTCCTCTTAATATTAATATCACGATAAAATTCAGAATAAATAACTTTTATATAAACATAAGTCCTTCCACCAAATTTTTCGGGATCGGGCCCCCATAAAAAGCATCCTTCAGAAATCAGTTTTGAACAATTTTGTATTAAGAAAAATACCAATAACGTCATCAATTGCTAACGGATTTTTAAAAATAAAGTTGCGTTTTACTCATGAATAAACATGGGCTTCTAATCAGTTAATAAATGGTACGGTTCCTATATAAAATACTTTCATAAAACATCTCCAAACATGGACAACGGTACAAATAAAACATATGTTTGCTGGTGAAAATCACACATATCTCTTCAGGTTACTTAAACGTTATATATGTCATTATAAAGGCCTCAGATTCTGCTTTCTAAATCCGTGGGGAAACTTAAAATCGGTTCAGATTCAACTAAGTTACTGACTCATAAGTGCTTAAAGGTACGAAAAACCGGGTTTTTATCCGTAACTCAAGATTTTGGAGGTGTTTGGCAAATTTCAAAAACATATTCTTATTCTACTCAGATCCACCTTTCAGAGAAATAGTATCACTTCCCAGGTATTTCAATTTTTATTTATTTTGTCTCCCTGTGTAATATATCACTTTTCTTACAAACGTTGTCAGTTTCGCTTCAGTTTCGGTCAGCTTCGGTTTGTCTCACAAAAAATCAATTTTTTAAAATGATGGGTTCATAAATCCACGCGCCTTTCCCTATAAACGAACTTACAGAAGTTTTAAACATTCATTCAAATTCCAATGCGAAATCAGTTTTTGTTAGTGTTTTTTTCTATAAGTATAAGTAATTTTGTACTAAAGGAGTTACAGAGTTTATAACAACACTATAATAGAAAGGGTATTATGCGTTTGATCACTTTCTGAGTCGATTATAATATTTCTGTCTGTGTATCCATGTAAACCTTTTCCGAACGCTACAGGTCGCAATTTTCAAAATAATTTGTTAAAATATGGCACATTTTTTCTCTTGGCTAACGAATCCTTTTTAGAAATGGTTGAAATCGGTCTTCTATTTCGTGTAGCCCCCATACAACCGTATACCCTAACCCCCATACGAAGTCCCCCTTAGAAAATGACTTGAAGGTTAATAATTCACTTATATGCATAAATTGTGCATAAATAACTTTAATATAGACTTAAATCCCCGACCAACATTTAAAAGTATAGGCCTATATTTGCCCCTGCACCCATATAACCTCTTTCAACCCTTTTTTAAAAAATTGTTAAAATATTTCGGAATTAGGGCCAAAAACTTCTTAAATAGTATTTTTAAAAATCATCCAAATTTTTTACATACTGCTCACTGCTGTAGGGCATTCGTATAAGACTGTAAAATTTCTATCAAAAAATATATTTTTATCAAGTTGATAAATAGACTTTTAGTTTTGACTAAAATTTTACATAAAAATCCTATTTTTTTTTTTTTTTTTTTGACATATGTCAATAAAATTTGGTAAAAAGTGTTTGAATCCCCAAAAAGTTGTTTATGTCGAATTTAATCAATTTTACATAAAAATCCTATTTTTTTTTTTTTTTTTTTGACATATGTCAATAAAATTTGGTAAAAAGTGTTTGAATCCCCAAAAAGTTGTTTATGTCGAATTTAATCACTCTACTTCTATCTGTAAGACAATTATATACAAAAAGAAATTTTCTAAAGTTACCTTCACAGAAAAAACTAAAAATGTGTTTTAATTATCAAATTGATTGTATCAAGCAAGTTTTGCACCTATCAACAAAATGATGATATCAATTATGAAATTTGTAAAAATATATTTTTTTTCCAATTAAAGAAATAATCAAAACAATTAACATCAGTAATTAAATTCAAAATTTAAAATTAGTTAATTCATTAATTGGATAAATTAAATATTTAATAAAATAAAACTTACATTTTAACTAGTTTATTAATCAAATAAATTGAACAGTTTGGTTAAAAATGTATTAAAAATCAATAAAGTCGATGATTGAAACTTACAACATTAAAGAATTCCTTTACCTTTAACAATGCGTTAAGCACTCTCAAAAATATCTCTTTATTGTCACATTTGAACAAATAAAGTGTAAAGTAAATTTTAAAATATTTATGAAACATCAACTTCTTATGCCTAAAATATTATTGACTATTTGAGAATTATTTTCCGTTATAAATAATGAAATTATTTAAATAAAATATCATAACAAAAAACCAAAATAAAAAAGTAGGCTGGAAAAACTTTTTCAGCCAATTAAAAAATTAATTGATTCAATTAAAAGTTTAATCAAATTTGTATACTTAGGATCAAAACAATGAGATAATTATGACAATTAAAAAAGTGTTTAAATAAAAGTTAAAGAAAGAGGAAAACATGTTAATTGAAAATAAACTACCGATAATTTTTTCTGTGTTATATAGAAGCTAGGGTTAAATCTAGGCCAATTTTAATAATTTTCAATACCAATCTAAGTATATTTCTGTAAAAACCCTCTAGCTCCACCCTTTTAGATCATATCGTGTTTTTTATAGACAAACATGCGGACAGCAACGGATAATAATCTAATAAATATCTAAAATATATACTTTTTCATGGGTTTTTCACCAAATAAATTTGTTTGATGCTGGTTATTAAAAACTAAATGGATAGAATACCCTAACAGATATTTCTATAATATACACACATTATGTATTAAAACAATTTATTTCGAAGGGTTGGCTGATTTTGAAATTGATTAAGATTGGTTTAATATTATGTAGATGTGATAGATAATGAATGAATAAATGACATCAAAGGAATTAAAATTATTGGCTATCTTATGTATCATGTGAACAGTTTTTATATGTAGTTATGTAAACATTAATGATTAATCTCATTAATCAGTATCAATTTTGTCAAGCTTCAAGATAAAAAAAAAATAAATAATTGGAAAAATAGTATGAATGGTTTTAATCAAAACATTTCATTAGTAGAAATGAAAGGTTTTCCTAAACATCCCAATACACATTTTGTACATCTTTGGAAGTAGTTATTTATTTTAAGTGACTATTTTTAGGTGAAATCTCGCCATTCTATTACTCAAACTCTCTCTCTTATAAAGGAGAACAAATGTTAAAATAACGTAAATACCTACATTGCTGGTTGGATTTTTAAAATTTTTATAAACATTTCAATGCTACTAAATAAATTCATAACTAATTTAAATTTTTTTATAACTAAAAAGTCAATGACTTGCTAAGTAAGACTAATGTTCGTTGACGAGACATTTGTTACAGTTATTTTAGACTTGTCTAAAAAGCCACTTTGTCAGTGTTTACAATAAATTTTAATAAACTAAATATGTACATAAGTTAGAAAAAAAAAACTCTTCAGAAATGTAATTAGTAAAACAAACTAGATTTTGTAATAAAACTACAATCACAACAAATGCTTATTGTTGCCTTTTACTAAAAGTGTTTTAACTTTTATAATTTTTGTTGCAAACAAAAATCTTTGTGGCAGAACAATATGCACTCAGACCATATAATGTATAGTTTTCGTTCAGTTGCTGTTGTTAAAAGACTTGAAAAAAAAAAGTTTATATAAAATACACCCTACAGTGAAATGTAGCTAGTTTGTTGAAACGTTGAAACATTTATGTAACTCATAACAATAGAAATGTGTGTTTAAGCTATTGCAGCTGCTGTTACGTTTAAAATAAAATCGCAATCAAAATTTTATTTCATCTGAGACCCAACAAAGTATATATATTCTGGGTCCTTATCAAATTCTGAGTCGATTTAGCTATGTCCGTCTGTCCGTCTGTCTGTGTAAAACACGCTCACGATAAAACGAAGCAATAGAGTTTAACCAAATTCACCCAAAATGTTCTTCATTTTCCTAAGTTGTTTGGTATTGAAAATGGGCACAATCGGTTCACACCGGGAAAAGTTATGAATCAAAATTTAAAACAACCTCGAAAAAAATAAGCATTTTTTACACATTCTGATGTAATTTTCTCGAAAACTATGCAAGGTAATTCAATGAAAATCACCACACATTCGTTTCTACACAAGAGCTTGATCCCTGCTGAAAATTGCCAGAATCGGTTCACAATTTCATATACCTCCCATACAAAAGTACATATTCCCGGAAAATGGGTTTTTTGTTAATAACTTTCGTCAGAATGTTGATATCTTCACAAAATTTTATAAATTAAAATCTTATATCAATAGAATTCATTCAGAGAAAAAATTTTCTGGATCGGTCCATAATTGGACATAGCTCCCATACAAGGTCCCCTCCCGAAAATCACTTAAACGAGCATAACTCATTACTAAATTGAGATATCCATATAAAATTTGGTATAAGTATTACTCATATGCACAGAAATGTTACTGTGAAATTTTTTCCCGATCGGTCCATAATTGCTCATAGCTCCCATACAAGGTCGCCTCCCGAAAATCACTTAAACGCGCATAGCTCATTACTAAATTAAGATATCGATATAAAATTTGGTACAAGTATTGTTTATATGCACAGAAATGTTACTGTGAAATTTTTTCCCGATCGGTCCATAATTGGTCATAGCTCCCATACAAGGTCCCCTCCCGAAAATCACTTAAACGCACATAACTCATTACTAAATTAAGATAACCATATAAAATTTGATATACGTATTACTCATATGCACAGAAATATTACTGTGAAATTTGTTCCCGATCGGTCCATAGCTCCCATACAAGGTCCCCTCCCGAAAATCACTTAAACGCGCATAACTCATTACTAAATTAAGATATTCATATAAAATTTGGTACAAGTATTGCCCATATTCATAGAAATATTACTGTGAAATTTGTTCCCGATCGGTCCATATTTGGTCATAGCTCTCATACTAGGTCCCCTCCAGAAAATCACTTAGATGAACAATATTCATTACCAAATAATGATATAGATACAGAATTTTGAAATTTTGTCTTTATATACATAATTGGTCATAGCTCCCATACAAGGTCCTTTTACGAAAATCTCTTAAACGCACATTACTCATTACTAAATAAAGCTATACTAAATTTCGATATAGATACAAAATTTTACTGAAATATAGCTTTTATGTACAGAAATTTTGCTTAAAGAATTTTTTACGATCGGTCTATAATTGATCTTATCTCTTATACTAGGAACTGCCCCTAAAAGCGCTTTAACCTTATTTAACTATTTGCATTATCAATTTGTGTAGAACAAAATTATATATATGTATGTATTTTCAAAATCCTTAAATCTTTCACACACATGCATACATGCAAATTATTAAATATTGCTAAGCTCTATAAAAATATAAAAGAAAATGGCGTTTATAATGTTCAATAAATCTTGGAATTGTAATAGATCTAAGCTGTTTAAATCTTGGGATTTATCTATTTAAGACATGAGAAGACTTATTTGGACAAATATTTGATCAACTAGAAAAGTATTAATATAAAAGTAGCTGGTGGAGGGTATTTAAGATTCGGCTCAGCCGAATATAGCACTCTAACTTGTTTAATTTAATAATTGAAAAAGAACCATTGCGCGGGACCTTCTCTTGTAACAATATCCTCTATCTTAAGTAAAAACCAATTACAAAGGTTTCCTATTATAGCTTTTGACCCAACATAATTTTCCATAATTGTTTTCTTTATTTATTTTATTTTTTAATCTTACTCCTCCTGTTTATAAATTTATTTCTCAAAGCTAAAAGAGCACACACAATACGAGTAACTTCTTAATGGATTTTGTAATGAAATTAAATATTTTTTTTTTATTTGGGAATTTTTGTAGGGTTAGTTTCCTGTTTTTAATACATTTGCATTGCCTTTTTTCTAGGGTTTTCTAAAATTTTATTTCGCAAATCACAGAAGCATAAAATTACTTAAAAATTTGTTCTAGTCTGGTGATAACATTTTCATACATGAATGATAAGAGCTGAGGGAAGATGGTGGAGTTGGCACTGCTGCTTAAAACCAGCAACAAATTAGCAACAAAACATTATTTATTTCAGTGTTTTTCTGCAAGTTATTTGTTAAAAAAATAAAAACTAATTATGAGTATGTGTGTGCTTTGAGACCTGTGTATGTGAATATCCCAGCAAAAACTTGTAATGAAAAGTAAGGAATTAAAATTTATTTTCACAAATTATTCATTGGCATTTTAAGTCATACGGTGATGACATAGAAGGCAAGTACTTGCTACGCTCGCTTACAAATAAGTACATAAATGAGTACTTATTAAAAAGTAATTAAACAGTTATTTAGTTTTACGCAACACACAATACGAACCTGGGTCTCGTGTTCGTTATTCCGTTATCGTATTAACAACGCCGCTACTTATATGTATATATATATATGTAAGTCATTATATGTAAGTAATTATTACAGTACTTTAAAGTAATGCAGACGATTTGCAGTAAACATAAGAACGTAAGTTGTTGTGTAAATACATTTCATTACCAAGTTTTTGCAGAGAATGAATATAATAAGAGTCTGCTCCATTCTTTATAACCTAACAAGTAATAATGTGTTTATCCCGTGCATACACAGTGTATCCTAACATAGTAAAGGTAGGATGTAGTGATAGTGTATATGTAAAAAGTAATGTTTAATTTTTGTTCATGCTATGCACTTAGACAAGCTTATTATTCTTAATTTAGTATAAATGGCTCACATTGAGATCTTTAGTTAAATAAAAACTGTAATTAAAAAAAAAAAAACATTTTAAAAATTAAATAATTTTGTTCTGATAACTTTTGAGAATAATTCGATTATTTATATAATGGAAACGAAGACTAATACATTTGTATTTGCATATCGTCATCTAAAAAACTAACGGCCCTAACAAATTAAAACAAAAATCCACAAAAAATTGGTATCCGCCTAAATAAGTAGTTCTGTAAGTAAAAAACGGCTTATCGTAACAATTGACAGATTTTTTTGTTTATTGAAGAAAATTAAATAGCGCCGTTTAAATTGTAAATATTAAATTTTAAAAATTCTACATAAGGCCTTTTGTGTTTTAGATAACGATATATAATTCTTATTATTTTAAACACACCAAAAATTTTCTAACCTTAAGAATTCTATTCAAAATTGTATATAATCAAAATCCGACTTAAAAATATTCATCTTCAACAAATGATAAATTAAGGAAATTGTGTCATACTGTCTCTCAAACAGTGTGATCATAATGTTTTCTTACATTCTTCAATCTAAAGTTTAAAAATATATATTACAAGTATAAAATAAGTAGAAAACACAATAAATAAAATAAATATAATATAATATTAAAACCACTAGGTTCATGTCTATGAACTCTAACTCGAAAGTAGTAACAGATTATAGTCAAGACCATATTATATACGATTATAGTCGAGACTAGTAATCACAGTCGATACTATAAAACAGTTTATAGTTATTCGAGACTAAAGACCAGTAGTTCGGAAGTAACGGTCCGACAAAAAGATAAAAAAATCGTTAGACATAAACCGGATAGTAAACGTCTGTGTCCTTTTTAAAGGACTTCAAAATTTTAGAGAAGTGCATTTTTCAAAAAATATTTTAAAATACTTCTACTGCTAAAACAATGCCAAATTTGATGTCAACAGAACAAGAAGAATTGGAAATTTTTTTTTTATAATTTTTAAAAATTTGAAAGGCATTTTTAACACATCGGAATATTCGTTATAGACCCACAAAAGTATATATATTCTGGGTCCTTATTAAATTCTAAGTCCGTCCGTCTGTCTGTCTGTCTGTCTGTTGAAAACACGATAGAGTCCGAACGGAACAAGCTAGAGGGTTGATATTTTCCAGAAATATTCTCTATAGATAAAGTTTGTTGGGTATTGAAAATAGGCCATATCGGTCCAAGTTTTCGGATAGCCCCACACAAGTGCAGCCCCGAAAAACAGCCTTAACGGGCAACGCAAAAAGGTTTTATATTATAGAGATGAAATTAGGCATAAGAGTCTTACTATCAAAAATCTCTCTACCATAGTTTATGTGGATCGGTTCATAATTGACCCTACCCTCCATATAAGATCCCCATCAGAAAGTGACATTAACGCTTATTATTGGCTTTAAAATACGAGTTTAGCGATGGAATTTTATGTGGATCGGTCCATAATTGACCCTACCCCCATAAAGGTCCCTTTCAGAAAACGGGTTTAACGCTCATTACTGCATTCAAAATACAAGTATAGCGATGAAATTTGACATAAGTAAGTCTTTTACGAGACAAAATCTCTCTCACAAATTTTCTGTGGATCGGTTCATAATTGACCCTAACCCCCATATAAGATCGCCTTCAGAAAATGACTGTAACGCTCATTAATGGGCTCGAAATACAAGTATAGCGATGAAATTCGACTGAAGTAATTTCCTTGCGAGCCAAAATCTATTAAACAAATTTTATGTGAATCGGTCTATAATTGACCCTACCCCCCTATAAGGTCCCTTTCAGAAAATTACTCTAATGCTCATTACCTTTTACAAGGATCACGAAATAATAAACTGTTTCATTTAATCTCCTGTTTCAGACTTATATCATATATCTAAAATGTAAAATTCAATTCATTCTATTTGTTTGTGTAGAATTTTGTCTGCTTACAAAACATTTAGAACGATATAGAGGTTTATTTAACAAATCCCAATTCAAAAATTTTTGCCTCAAACTTGATTTAATTTTTGTTATTTAATTACTTTATTTTGATAAAAATATAAACTTTTTATATCGCCCTTTAAAAAAAATTAAAAAATTCTTTCTTGTATGCCTATATATTTTGCACACTTTGTCATCTGGTATAAGTATAAATAAAAATTATTGTTCAAGCAGGTTAAATTTAGTGTTGCTTCTTTGACTCTTTTTTTATATTTCTTTTATAGTTTTCCTTGTCGACACAAGTGGAAAATTGCTATAATAAATCAAATTTCGTAATACCGAAATAAATGTTTATTGTCTGCAAAACACCAGTGAAAGAAAGAAGATTGCAAAGCAGAAATCCAGGACAGCATTAAGAAAAATTGCATACGAAAATGTTCTATATAAAAATGGGGTATGTCGGTTTATGTGAAAACAATATTTATAACTGTGTTAAAGTATATTTATAGAAATACATACATATGAATATTTAAAGCATTTTATTTTACACTTTCGAGTTCTCAAACCTATTTTGTATATGTATAAAAAAATGAAGAGAGCAGAGACAAATTATATGCTGATATTTTTATAGGAAAATTAAATAAAAACAATATTCACATATATTTAAAAATGTTAAATAAATAAACTTTTGTTTTCCTAAACCAACAAAGCTATAGACACAAATATACGTATGTATGTATTACTTACTAACCTACATTCATACATACTTTTTGCACACACTTGCATACACATGTTGTATGTATTCATTTCCTCTTTTATCCTCTCAGTGTGTTTGGACAACCATTGAAAAACCATGACTGTTGAAATACATGTTCCATGTGTTTGAATAATCATAAAATTTTATGATAATCGAATATTGTGTCTACAAAAACGACAAATTCAAAGCATGGAAAATAAATGATTTTGCAATCAATGTTTCACTTGCACACACAAACAAACTAACAGACGTGAGTATCAAATTAGTAACGGAAGTGTATGTAAGGGATATAGATAAAAGGTTTAAAGGATTTAAATTTAATATAAAGATATTAGGCTTATGCTAGAAAAGAAATCAACATTCTAAATGTGTATAAATATTTATCAATTTAGAATATTCTTTGTGGTTTTACTAAATATTTGCCCTCAGCTTTTTATTTAGTTGTAGGAAAACGAGCACAAGTTATATTAAAAAAAAAAATGGAACAGAAACAAAGAATATTATTTTTATGTTATACATGGCATATAAAATGAAATATCTAACCTCAGGCTTAACTCGTAAATTGAGCTTGAATAATAAACAACATATCGAAATGTTAAATCAAAAACAATTCCATTTCCTTTTTTACTTTTTCTTCTATTAGGGTCTATTTTTTTCATTTAGTTTTTTTATTCCTATTTTATAAATTTTTTTGCTGTCTTCTTTGAAACGTTGAGAAAACATGTCAAAGTTTAAAAGGCCAAGTTAAAATATTGAAATTGCAAAAAAAAATGTGTTAAATGAAACGAATGTACTTACTTGACAATGAAAAGAGTTGAAAGTTAAATTGACAAAAACTATTTTAACAAAACTGAGTAAAAGTTGAAGTGGTACTCTTAAACGAAAAGAATATTTTCTTCTATGCAAAAAAAATAATTTTTAAAAAGGAAATGTATCAAACTTGGTCAATATTAAATATTTATTTTCTTATTGAATAATAATCTTTAGCTTTAGTGTCTTTTTTATGTTATAATTTAATTAATTCATTTTCGAACTCTCTTTTATGAACTCATATATAAGACTATCTAATGACTAAATTTACATATTTCAAACACACTCATATTTAGCTTATTACAAGGTCAAAGTTTATTTTCAGTAATTAAGCTATAAATGTAGTCCATAAAAAATTAGTATATATTTGATTTCTAATTTATTTTAATGTGCTAATGTTTGTAACAAAAATATTGGTCCTACGCCCACCTTAAAGTATACCAATCGGCTCAGAATCACTTCCTGAATGTCCACAATTCACTTACAAACATTAGTACATCGATAAAATTTTTTACAAATGTGTTATATATAAACATAAATCCCGATAATGAATTTTACAAGGATCAGCCCATGTTTTGTCCTATCCCCCATATAACTGGACTTTCCGATTTGGGTCTTTTAGCTCATAACTACGTCAAATATGCTATCTTCCCAAAAAATGCCACAACTGAGTTTGATATAATCCTAAATCCTGTCCATTTTGCTAATGATCGGGGCTCATTTAACCCCCATAAAAAGACCCCTTCAGAAAATGATTTGAACGTCCACAATTCACTTATAAACACTAGTATCACGATCAAATTTGGAACAAATTAGTTTTATATAAACACTAATCCCGACATTAAATTTTATTAGGATCGGACCGAGTATTGCCCTGGCCCCCATACAACCGGGCCTATCGATTTGGGCCTTTTAGCTCATAACTACGACGAATATACAACACTGTCAATTTTCGTCATGATCAGGCCTCTTTTGACCCTAGCCCCTATACAAAGTCCCCTTCTGAAAATGACTTGAATCTCCACAACTCACTTATAAACACTAGTATCACGATGAAATTTGGCACAAATAAGTTTTATATAGACATAGTAATTCACGGCAATAAATTTTATATATACGTCTAATATATATTACTATCTATCCAAAAATCAGCACAATGCTTGATGTTTGTAACACTCAAGAATATTTGTTCTTAAGTATGTTAGTCGGTTCAGAATCACTTTTTGATTCGATTAGTTATATAGTTTCTAACTTGTTTTTATTGGATTACTAATAACCGGAGAAACCAAAATATGTAACTGCATGTTTTTTATGCTGCATAGTATGGACTCATGAACAAGATATACTATTATTTTGACATCGACTCTTTTGTTTATATAGAGAGGGCAACAGTACTAAGAACCAGTTTTTAATGGGTTAAACCTTTATTGTATCGTTTAATTGGTTTTGAGTTAGCTCTCGCATTAAATACATGTGAATTCATACAACTGACTATTTTTAAATGTATTGTTTTTAATTAATTTTTATAGGCATCTAGTTTTTCATATTATATTTATAATTCTAAATTAAAACAATTATAGTTTTATAACTCTATGTTTAGATATGGGTCATTATGAAATAATTTTGGTTTTCAATTCTTCATTCTTAAGGGTTAAAAAAATATGTAAGGGTTTTCGGAAAATGTTAATATGTATGTCAATGTTTTGGACATAGATGATGTGTAGCTATAGAAAATTAAATATGTTTAATTGTTCTTAATTTCAAAAATATGATAAACGTACATATGAGCATATTAACTACATTGTTTGAAATTTCCGTTAAACATACAAATTATTAAAAATAATATAACAAAAAGTAGTTTATTTAAAAATTCGCATTTTAAAAATAGAGTCTATACATATTAGGGATGCCAAACGGGACTGGCTTTTACAAATCCCGGGATTCGGGATTTTGAAAATTGCAATCCCGGGATTCCGGGATATTTCGGGATCCCGGGATATTTCGGGATCCCGGGATTTTTCGGGATTTTACGGGATTTCGGGATTACATAAATTTAATTATTTTATACATGAAAATCTGAAATCTTCATGTTTGTGAAGAAAATTGTTTAATCTTGTGAAAATTAATCGACAGAAGATAAATTATTTATTTTTCATAAAAAATTTGTTGAATTTTACCTTAATTCCGATGTATTTAAGCAATTTATTGATGAAAAACTAAATTTCTAAAAGAGGCTTTATATGGGAGCTAGGGTCAAATATGGGCCGATCCTCAAACATATGGGAAGAGGCATGTAATTTTATATAAAGGTTAGTTATGCTGAATGTCATCGCGATACTAATGGTTATAAGTAAATTTTTGGACGTTTAAGATATTTTTTAATGGGGGCTAATGTCAAACGACGACTCAGAAAGCGATTCTGATTCGATCGGTATACTTTAAGGTGGGTGTAGGACCAATAGGTTATAATAAATATCATCATAATGATCATAAATGAACCTTTTCTTTGAAACATGTTATCTACATTCAGAACAATTTAATTTACCTTTACTGTTATCACTCAGATTTATAGAAAGCATTCCAGCAAAATTAAAACGAAGTACTTCCAAAAGTATACCATTTATCACCACTTTAAAAGTAGCACTAAGTGAAGTTTTTAACCTTCTGAGGAAGTGATGTTTAAAGACTTCCGAAGATTGGAAAATAATTATATTTTTTCAAAGCTGAAGATATTTTTTTGTTCTTACATTCTTGGGAGATAAAACATTTTACTTTTCGGCTTCTGTTTTATTATATGTATCTATTACCCTTTATAGTTTTAAAATTATTTAAGGCAAATTAGTTGTATTCTATAATAATACAATTTCACTTTCGAATAACTTGCAAAAAATTATCATAAAAATTACTTCTTGAGAATGACTTCAGAAGTAGTAAATTTGGAATCAAATAAAAAGGACATCCCTCCTATGACAAGCCTGTGTTAAAATCAACACTTCTTCAGTTATTTTTCAGTACTTCCATGGAGTAAATTCTACTTCTTTTTCGCTTCTTTGGAAGTTCTTTTTTTGCTGGGTGTAAAGCAAAACATTCTAGATATCATTTAAAAATTTATTTTATATTTGACTGTGCCGAAATAAAATAAATAAATATTCCGGTATGTGATGGAATTCGAACAATTTGAAATCAATAGATTTGAAAAGGTATGATTAATTTCAATCGAGGAATGGTTTATTATTTCAAAATACTACGCAGACAACAAAATACTTTCCATTTAAGAGAATCAATTTAAAAAATATGATAATATGTATGAAAAGCCGCAGAAATTGAATATTACACAATTTTTGTATTATTTTTGTAGATTCAAATCGATTCTATTTTAAAAATGAATCTCATTAAATAGCTGATTGGTCAATACATTAATATTAGCATCAAATTGGTTTTCAGAGGAGGTGCTTTTAGGATTTCTTGTGTTAATTTTGGTCCAACTTTATGTCTACTATAGACAAAGAATGTGTATACTTTTTGGGTCTACGACGAAATGAAAAAATAAATTTGTATGTACTATATTTGGTATCATACCACTTTAAAAAATAAAAGGTTCAAAATGTACAAGAATAGCTGTGCTGAATAAGTCAAAAATAAACAAAGATCGTAATTTTGAAGCGAATTGAATAAAATTATGGCTCAAAAAAGAATTAAAAAAAATTTTTTAGTAATAAATCCCGGGATTCATTTTGAAAAATCCCGGGATTCGGGATATCCTAATCCCGAAAAAATCCCGGGATTTATTTTGCAAATCCCGGGATTCGGGATTTTCTAATCCCGAAAAATCCCGGGATTTTCGGGATCGGGATTTCGGGATTGGCATCCCTAATACATATGAAATTAACATAAAATAGCAATAATGTATAATTGAACACAAACATACGTATTGTATAAATACATATGTATATGTATGTTGTATGTATAGTACTACAAACAAACCTATGTACACCTATAAATATGTATACGTATCCATATATCTATCCACACAAGCAAAAACAAACCATTTCAATTTATTTTAATTAAAAATTTTGTCAGTAAACAATAATTGAACGTGTAATTCACACATACATACATATATACGTGTTTTTAATGTTGCTCAAGTAACAAATAAGAACGAAATAATAAAATTAAATTAAATAAATAATAAACTTTGTTAGTTTTCTGTGAAATGCTCATTTTGTTAGTGCTGGGTGTGTGTGTTTTTATTTTTTTGTGCCCGAAATAAATGTTGCATTAAATTAAAATTCACTCTATGTTGCTGCATTAAGTAAATAAACTGCATTGCAGAGAGTATAGAATTGTTCGCAACATTTTATAAATGAATATGGCAGTAAGTTATTTTTAAAGAATTTCATTTATCTACTTACGAGTTTATATGTAAGTATAAGTAATATGTGTTTTTAAATTGATAATAAAACAATTTACTAAATTTTAAAAGAGTAATTCTGTGTGAAAACTATTATTTGATAAAATAACTATGTAAATATTTGCAATGACTTATTTGTGTTAAAAGAATGACATCGCAGTGTTAAAATAATGAGTTAAAATACCAATGAATAAGTCGTGTTAATAGTATTTTAAGTCATTAGTTTTCAATGTATGTTTTTGCAAAATTTTGACTATTGAAAAATCTATAAATCACTTTGGTAACAATAAATAAATAATAAAGTGATATTTGTTAGCCCTTTCAAACCCTATATACTACTTTTATTAATTCATTATAATACCTATAAAATGAGTATTGGAAACTTAACAATCAACTTAGAAAAAAATTATATAATATAAAATTTAGGACTTTCTTAACCCAGTTTTTTATACCCACTATATTCTGGGTCCTTATTAGGTTCTATGACGACCTAGCCATGTCCGTCCGTCTGTCGAAAACACTATAGAGCCCAAATGGGAATAGCTAGAGCTGAAATATTTCACAGATATTTTTAGTTTATTCAGGTTGTTTGATATTGAAAACAGTCGATATTGGTCCATGATAAGTCCCCTTCAGAAAATGACTTTAACGGAAAATGACATAACTGACTAAAAGAAGCACAAAGCGGTAAAATTAAGCACAAATATGGTTTATAGGAACCTAAATCTCCTTGTAAAATTTTATAAGGATCGGCCGTTAATTGACCCTACCCGCCATATAAGGTCCCCTTCAGAAAATGACTTTAACACACAGTACTACCTTAAAAGTAAGAGTACAGTGATGACACTTGACGCAAATATGTTTCATATAAGCCAAAATCGATATATAAAATTTATGGGGAACGGTTCGTAATTGATCCTATCCCCTATATAAGATCCCCTTCATAAAATGACTTCAACGCTCATTACTGACTTGAAATACGAGTATAGCGATGAAATTCGACAAAATCTCTCTGCCAAATTTTAAGTGAATCGGTCCATTATTGACCATTCCGCCCATATAACATTTCTCATATTTTATGAGTATCGATCCATAATTGACCCTAACCCCCATATAAGGTCCCCGTCTGCTAAGAATTTTAACACTCTCTGGCTTAGAAACGAGTATAGCGATGAAATGCGAAATACATAAATACGTTTCTTACAAGCAAAAATCTCTATACCAAATTTTATCGTCATCAGTTCATAATTGACCCTACTCCCTATATAAGGTCTTATTTAATTTCTTACATTCTCATTTATATTTTATCAGAATAAATCCCTATGTATTTTTACCCTCTGAATTGAAGAATAAGGTAAAAAATAATAAAAATCGTAAATAAAGTTCTTACAAAAACCGCAATATCTCGAAAACTAAAGATAATTTATAATGATTTGTAACTTGGCGAATGGAAGAATTAACTACTTCTATTTAAAAGGAACGCAAAAAGTTTTGATTTAGTTGGTTTTTGTTATTTTATGCGGTTATTATTTGCTGTAATATTATCGTAATTTTAATCATTTTTTTTTATCTGATTGCACAAGTATTAAGTACTTATGTATAAATTTTATACATATAAAATAATAATTTATATCATGCGTAAAAAATGTTACACATACAGTTATACTGTAAACCACCACACGAGCACACAATTACATATATTTACTTATAAAAGGTCAAGGATTAGAAAATTTATTTATACATTAACTAAAAACTTTTTTCTGACATACTTTTTATACCCTCCACCACCATAAGTGGGTATATATAAGTTTGTCATTCCGTGTGTAACACCAAGAAATATTCATCTGAGACCTAACAAAGTATATATATTCTGGCTCCTTATCAAATTCTGAGTCGATTTAGCTATGTCCGTCTGTCCGTCCGTTTGTCTGTCTGTGTAAAACACGCTCACGTTAAAACGAAGCAATATAATTTAACCAAATTCACCCAAAATATTCACTATTATCCGATACAGTTTGGATATTAAAATAAGCAAAATCGGTTCACATCGGGAAAAGTTATGAATCAAAATTTAAAACAACTCCAACATAATCATTTTTTACACATTCTGATGTAATTTTCTCGAAAACTATGCAAGATAATTTCATGAAAGTCATCATACATTCGTTTCTGCACAAGATCTTGGTTTCTGCTGAAAATTGCCAGAATCGGTCCATAATTTCATATACTTCTCATACAAAAGTACATATTCCCGAAAAATGGGTTTTTTGTTAATAACTTCCGCCAGAATGTCGATATATTCACAAAATTTTACAAATCAAAATCGTATGTCAATAGAATTCATTCAGAGAAAAAATTTTCTGGATCGGTCCATAATTGGACATAGCTCCCATACAAGGTCCCCTCCCGAAAATCACTTAAACGCGCATAACTCATTACTAAATTAAGATATCCATATAAAATTTGGAATAAGTATTTCTCATATGCACAGAAATATTAGTGTGGAAGTTTTTTCCGATCGGTCCATAATTGGACATAGCTCCCATACAAGGTCCCCTCCCGAAAATCACTTAAACGCACATAACTCATTACTAAATTAAGATATCCATATAAAATTTGGTACAAGTATTGCTCTTATATACAGAAATATTACTATGAAATTTTTTTCCGATCGGTCCATAATTGGTCATAGCTCCCATACAAGGACCCTTCCCGAAAATCACTTAAACGCGCATAACTCATTACTAAATTAAGATATCCATATTTGGACTAAGTATTGCTCATATGTACAGAAATGTTACTGTGAAATTTTTTCCCGATCGGTCCATAATTGGTCATAGCTCCCATACAAGGTCCCCTCCCGAAAATCACTTAAACGCACATAAGTCATTACTAAATTAAGATATTCATATAAAGTTTTTTACAAGTATTGCCCACATATACAGAAATATTACTATGAAAGTTTTTTTTCCGATCGGTCCATAATTGGTGATAGCTCCCATACAAGGTCCCCTCCCGAAAATCACTTAAACGCACATAACTCATTACTAAATTAAGATATCCATATAAAATTTGGTACAAGTATTGATCACATATACCGAAATATTATTATGGAAGTTTTTTTCGGATCGGTCCATAATTGGTCATAGCTTCCATACGAGGTCCCCTCCCGAAAATCACTTAAACGCACATAACTCATTACAAAATATTGATATCTATACATTTAGCACAAATATTGCTCTTATATACATAAATTACACTATAAAATTGTTTTGCGATCGGTCCATAACTGGTCATAGCTCTCATACTAGGTCCCCTTCAGAAAATCACTTAAATGTAGAATATTCATTGCATTGCATTGAATTTTGAAATTTTGTCTTTATATACATAATTGGTCATAGCTCCCATACAAGGTCCTTTTACGAAAATCTTTTAAAACGCACATTACCAAATAAAGCTATTGATACAAAATTTGGCACAAATATTAGTTTGGTATACAAAAATTATATTTCAAGATTTTTTCACGATCGGTTCATAACATGGGTACGGTCGGTCCCATGCAAGTGTCCCTTCAGAAAATCACTTGAACACACATTACTTACTACTAAATTACGATATAGATACAAAATTTGACTGAAATATGTACAGAAATTTTGCTTAAAGAATTTTTTTTGGACAATCCAGCCAAGTCTAGTCAGGCTGGCAACCCTAGATACAGAGTACTACACTATAATGCTTCCACTAATAATCAATTAAGTAGTAACTTCTTAAAGCTAGCAAATTGTTTAACTTTACAAATTTTCATATTTTCTAGATCGAACAAAACAAAATCAATATGTGACATTTACTGCTTCCTTGTTCTTGAACTTTTGTTGTTTTTTTTTTTCATCTACCACATGATTCTCTTTAAACAAAAGGGAAATGAATCCATTAAAAACAAAAAATTTCCATAATACTTAGTACTTGGTTTTACAAATATGACATAGAAAAATTTTCAATTTTAAATGGCATTGTATGTGGGTCACTTGAGATACAAATGATTGTATTTATAATCTGGGCAACATTTCCATATGTACTAGAGAAAATACAAGCCGTACGAAACTGTATAAATGTGAATAAATTGCTAAACATTTCTCTTTCATTTGGAGTACTATGTTGTTGTAGTTGTTTTTTAGTTCAGTAGAGTTAGATTTATTGTAGTTTTACTTATTTGTTTAGTTTAGTACAAAAACTTCCTAGAAACCTTGAACTAGGATTTAAACAGAAACAAAAAAACATTAAAACGTATAGTTGTTTTGAGAAAAACTTTATGTAAAATTTCAAAATATACCAGTTTTTACACTATGTTCGTGAAGGTTGTTTTCCATTCTAACACATAAATCAAATTGTAACTCAAAGATTTTTGCTTAAATATGATAATCTTTTAAACAAATCAAAGGAGAAAATAAAACAAGAGAAATATATCAGTTTGATGCAGCCAAATCCTACTTGTCTATTGAGAAGAAAAAATATATATTTTTTTTTCATAACAATTCAAACAAATGTCTTGTATAATTTGTATATGTTGCTTATGTCAAAGTTCAAGAACATTGGTTTTTTGTTTTAAAATTTATAATGAGTTTAGTGTATAAATGTTAACAGTTTCATACTTGGCTTAAATGTTAAATAGTAACAAAAACCTCAGAGAAATGTTTACCACACTCGAATACTCAAAATTCTATTGGTCAATTACCATTGTTTTTAAGCACAATTTTGTATGTCTGTATCCTTGAGCATGTTTTTAAAATATTTGTTTGTATGTATAAATATATGTATATGTATGCATGTTTTTAACTTGGTTTAATTTTGTAGTTAAAGTAGGTTATTAGAAACGTTTTTAAAAATAGTTTTTACATTGTTCACAGAGATTTATAATTTATTAGAAAAATTTTTAAAATATTGTAAAAAAATATCTAAGAGAAGCAAACACGTATTAGTTTAATAAAAACTAAACATTTATATTATGTTAATACGGCTCAGCAAAAGTTCGCATTCTCAGGTCCTATATACAAATGTATATCGTCACAAAAAACCCAGACGGCCACATTTAACCTTTTAAAAATTTTACAGGAGAAGCATAAAACTATTTAAATTGAAAACTTTGTTTCTATCGGCACGATTTATTTTTATTCAATAAATGAAGCGCCCACAGCGCTTAATATATTTACCGACAGCCAGAAGGCAATTAGGGTGATATCAGATAACCTGACAAACGCGACGCAACAAAAGCTGAACTAAAAATATGGGTGAGAGAATCCCATAAGGCCTCTTGATATTAATGACACAGTGGGTAGAACCACGAAGAACCTATGGGGTGACCCTGATGAGAGCAGGACGAAAAATCTCCCCAAAATGAGCAAGTCTGAAGTTAATATGATGGTACGTATTCTGAGTGGACACACAGGATTACGAGCACATCTATGTATAATTGGAAGTGCGGATTCAGACGAATGTAGAGCATGTGGAGAAGACAGTGAAACTCCGGAGCACTTTCTTTGCCACTGCCAGGCATTCGTCGAAGTTAGATCCAAATATCTTGGAAGTGATGTTATTCCGTTTTCCGGAAATAACATTCCTGACTAACACTGATTGGAAGATTCTTAGGAATTACGTTCAGGAAACTAAGTTTCAGAACACTGAAAAATAATTCATTCAGTTCCCTTTTTTTCATGATAAGGAGCGCCCAACATGGCCGATAGTAGCCTGTTGTTCGCTCAAATCTTCGGATTTGATGTTGTATACATCCTCCTATCAACCTAACCTAATCTTTAAATGATACTGCCAATTTTCGTAATGATCGCGCCTTGAAGGTTAAAATTCACTTTTAAACACTAGTATCACGTTGAAATTCTGCACAAATAACTTTAATGTAAACGTAAATCGCTCTACTAATATTTCTTTCAGCAATTGCCTACATATTGTTAAAATATTTCGGAATCAGGTGAAGATATGAACTTTTACTTAATATGAACGTTATAATAGTTGACCAATTGGGATGATGAAAATTAGTATAACGTAAGCAACAATTTCATACAGAGAAAATACTTTTTAAATATAAACTTCTTTTGAGATAAACTGGTATTTAATATCCTTTAATTCAAATTGCAACTTAAGTAGGACCAAAACAGCTTCCATCAAAGAATTAAGTTATAAAAATGTTTGAGAAATTTTGCAACTAGCATTAAATCTATAGTATTTAGTAATACAATACATATTGCCAACTATCTTCATATATCTTTATCAGTCTAAGTACTTACAAAGTATAGATTTATTCAAAACAATAAATATACAAATAAAAAAACAGACAAACATTTATGCAAAAGCCAAAAAATACTATGAAAAGTTATGCAAAAACTTTGAATGTAAAACAAAAAAATAAATGAAAAAATATTGCACAGAATGTCGTCGACTTTGCACAAGGTGTTTCGTAGAGCACAAGTGCCAAGACTGTAAGTATGATAAAGTTTTATAAAAGTTTTTTTCCAGCTTGTTTTTAGTTTTTAAACTATATTTTTTTCTTTTTTTGCAGAGTTTTAAAGTTGTATTTTTGTATCTCTTGTTGGTTGTATCAGATTTCAAACACCCTGTGTTCTTGCAAGGAGATAAAAAGAAAAAAGAGCAAAAGTTACAAAATCGTATACGGCTAATGGAATAACAATAGAAACTTAAAATATGTAAAATATTTGGCTAAAGTATTATATTAATTTTAACACTTTAGGAAAATAAATACTTAAATACATATATAATGGCTGCTGTGATAAGTTACGATCAGGTGAAGCTATAACAACATGGATGTAATTAGTTTTATGTACCTTTAACTCTGCCAAATTTTGTTAAGATTTATCCATAAGTTATGGAAAAGATATATAAATATAATAAGGTGAAAATCGGTCCACAGTCTAACTAAGTAAATACATAGAATCACCTATTAAAAATCACTTATGTGTTTAATCAAAAAATTAATTAATTAATTAAAATACTTTATTAAACAAAAAAATAATTTATATCAAAATAATTTAAGAAGTTGGATCTAAACCTGAACGTTTTGTTATATATGTACTCGTTATTTCCTGAGCATTAGTAACATTTACTCCCACAGTATTGAACAAAATCTCTGTATTTAAACCACAATTAAAAGCCACAGAGAAACCTTGCATAACATTACCAGCATTTGGACCCACATAATGTATACCCAAAATCAATTGTTGGCCCTCACGTTGGGCAATTATTTTAATATAACAGAATTCAACAACCTTCTCGGGTAGTGAAAACTCCAAAGGATTGTAATGATTGTGATATATTTCAATATTTTCCTCTCCAAACTTTTGTATAGCTGTTTCTTCGGACATGCCAACAAAAGCATATTCTAGAGGAGTAAAAAGTGTAGAGGCCACATTTTCGTAATTTAGTTTCTGACTAGAGTGCGAAAAGAGTCTTTGTGCCAAGAGACGACCAGCCATAACAGCCACCGGCGTTAGTTGAGGACGTCCTTTGGTAATATCACCCACTGCATATATGTTTTCCACATTGGTACACTCTTCTTCATTTACCACCAATAAATTATCGTCTGTTTTCAAATTAACAGCCTCAATATTAAGATCTTCTAACTCTCCTTTACGACCAGTAGCCCAAATAACAGTGTCAAAAGTATCTGTTTCCTTTTTATGTAATTTAACATTTTCATATTTTACCAATAAACGACCAGTTTCAAGCTGCTCCACTTTTAGAGGTTTATAAGGCATTAAAAATTTAATACCTCTTTCTTTTAAGGAATCCGTTATAATATTCACCATTTGCCGATCAAAATTTCTAAGAATTTTATCCCTTACCATAACGGTAACATCAAAACCAAATAAACGCAAAAAACCGGCACATTCCATACTTATATAACCAGCACCCACAATTAAAGTTTTACCCGGTGGTTTAGGCCAACTAAACAAATCATCACTGGTAATACCATACTCTCGAGCGCCTGGTATATTTGGATACACTGGCCGTAAACCCACTGCTATAACAATATAGTGACCAGTGTGTTTCACTTGTGAGCCATCTTTCATTTTCACTTGAATGGTATGATTATCGATAAATGATGCTGTTCCATTAAGATATTTTATATTTTTGGTACGCAATTCTACTCGAATAATCCAGTTGGTAGATTTTATTTGATTTTGCACTTCCGTTACAAGGTTGTTCCAATTTAGGGTGATATCTTCTTCATTGGTTATCTTCCAACCATATGAAGTGGCATCGTGTATGGCTTCACCTAGTAAAGCTGCTTCATGCATCAATTTCTTGGGTATACAACCTACATTCACACATGTACCGCCTATACCCCAGCTGGTGTTTTTAGGTGTTGACTTAACATAATCGATACACAATACTTTAGCGCCCAATTCGTTTGCTTCCTTGGCACAAGCTAATCCTCCTGAGCCACCACCAATGACTATTATATCGAAATCAAAATGTGGAACAATTGACATTTTTAATAATTTATATATTTTTAAAGTAAATAACAATATAAACTAAAGGAGTTATTTCAAAAAATTTCGAATTTTCTATTTATTCAAAATACCACCATATAGGAATACCTAAGTCCCCTGTCAAAGACTTAATACAGTCGTTCAAAAATAAAATGTGAAGTTTGGTGAGAAGGTTTTCAAGTGTGTTTAATTCTCTCAGAACTCGACAGTGTGAAGAGAGTAAAAATATTTGTTTGTTAACTGCTTCAGTTTCGCCTATATGTCGATCCCGGAGAGGGTCATATTTAAAAAAAAAAAATTAATTTTTTTGGAAACAATGAAGAAATTGCTATCTGAACTCCTTTTGACAATTTTTGCAAGGACCAATAGGTGAAAAGATACACTAATTTGAATAGACCAAAATATTCAACTTTAACCCCCTTGGCTGAAAATTTGTGACTGACAAATTTTATCAAAATCGATTTTTTGAGTTAGGTCACTTGACATGAAATTGCCCATATAAAAATATCAAAATTTATAATATTCAACTATCAACTAGTTACATTCTTGTGACCCATATTAATTTCTTACTTGATTTTTCTATGGCTTTAAACTTTAAATATCAACATTAAATTCAAAAGGTTCAAAATAAAAAAATATGTTTTTCAAGTTAATATTTTATTAAAATTTACGACTGCTTGCTACACCCAACAACAGCCATTAGTAATTAACTTCATTTATATGAATATTTTTTTTTTTCATTTTAATTCGCAATGTACTTTTTTAATTACGTCCTTAATTATCAGTATAATCACAAATATTCATAAGACAAGGTCATAAATGTTTTAAGTACATTTAAATTTCAAATGCATTAAATATTTATGTATGTAAGTATAAAAGTATATGTTAACCCAGTCGTATATAGCCGCATTTCTTACATGTTATATTGTGCGCAGACAATGTGTTTACACCGGAGTCTACTAAAACGAGCGATTATACAATTCCACAAAAATCGTGCCACTCTTAATGATGATCCACATCTGTAATAGCATTAGACAGTAAAGTGCGTTAAAGTAATTTTCTGAAGGGGGCCTAATAGGGGGGTAGGGTCAATTATGGACCGAATCTCGTAAGAAACTTACTTATGTCTAATTTCAGCGCCATAATCGTATTTTTAAGACAGTAGTGAGCGTTAAAGTAATTTTCTGAGGGGGGCCTTGTATGGGGAGAAGAGTCAATTGTGGACCGATCTTCATAAAATTTGGTAGAGATTTTAACTTTAATCGCTGTACTCTTATTATTAAGGCAGTAATGAGCGTTAAAGTAATTTTCTGAAGGGGACCTTATATGGGTGGGTATTGTAAATTATGGACCGATCCTCATAAATTTCGGTAAAAAGATTTTTGATCGTGAGGAACTTACTTATATCGAATTTCAGCGCTATACTCGTATTTTTGAGCCAGTAATGCTCGTTAAAGTAATTTTTTAGAGGGGACCATATATGAGGTGTATTGTTATTTATGGACCCAACCTCATAAAATTTGGTACAGAGAATTCGGCTCATATAAACTTATTAATGTCGAATTTCATCGCCATACTCGCAAATAGCTATGACTGTTAAAGCTGTTTTTCGCGGAGCCACTTGTATGGGGGCTATACAAAAACGTGGATATTGCCCATTTTCAATAACAAACGAACCTTAAAAAATATATGTGGAAAATTCAGCTCTCTCCGTTCGGCGTCTATCGTGCTTTCAACAGACAGACAGACGGACGGACGGATAGACATGGCCAGATCGTCTTAAAATTTAATAAGGACCCTGTGGGTCTATGATCAACAATTCAATATAAGCCCCATCTTTTTTGATGGTGGATATAAAAATGTAGCCTTGTATAACAGTTTAAGTGTTTAGTAATAGAAAACTGTGTCCTATCCCAACATTAATTAAAACAAGAAAGAAAGTATAGTCGAACATAGCTGACTATATGATACCCTTCACAGCTATGGGTATGAATGGGTGCTAGATATAATATTGGACCAATTTCAATAATTTCCTATAGGAAATTGCGGCTGTTTACAAGAACAGTCAGGCGTACGGGCATTGCTTAATTGTTTAAAAAAGTGATTCTGAGTAAATTGGTGTACTTTAAGATTAGTGTATGAGCAATAATTAGTACATATTCCTTCCTTGAAAGTGGAAAAAGTCACAAGGATTGAGCTATAATTGCTCACTCAAATTCACTATTGGAAAATCACTGTTGTAAGGTATCATATGGATGGGTATGCCAAAGCATATTTTCAGTTTTTTGCTATCATTTATATTCCTATGTTTGCATATACATACATATAAACCGTTTTTTTATGATATGCCTTATGAATGATAAAAGTATTAAATCATTAATTCTTAATGGAAAACATGAAGTTTAAAATACATTCATTTATTTATAATTCTATGCAGTACATACTTATTACATACAAGTACCCTCTCCTCTAACGCACATTTATATGTTTGTATATGAAATAATACAGAAATTTAAATCAGTACTTAAACAATAAAAGCAACGTAAGTATTTAATTAATATTAAGAAAAAATATGGCAACTATAATTAATGTAATTTCTGCATCATTAAAATAAATACTTTCCACTTCATGGGAAAACAATTTTTTTCTTTCATTTTGATAAACATATGCACTTCATAGTATTTCATACTGCTCACTTGAATTAAATTTTGTACAATTCAGCTCATTTGCATTATTTATTTAAAGTTTATTTTTTTTAATTTTCAGTAGAAAAATAAAACTTTTAAATACATATTTCATATAGCAAGGAATACTTGTTTTTGCATTTTAAACACTCGATTAAGTACATTAAACCTGTAGCAAGTAAAACGTACCTGGGCATGTTAAATTATGGCAATTCAAATTTATATTTATAAAAAGAAATTTATGAAACTGGCATTTATATACATATAGCAAATGTATGCATTACATTAAATTAAACAAATAATTGCTCAAAACATGTGATATGTTTTAAACTATAATTTAAGAATAAATTTCAATATATTTTATTGTAACTATTGGCGTCTGTTAACACCCGTCTTATACTGAATATCCCTATTACTTCATACGCTCATATGCATTTTCATCTTATACGAGCACATATCAGTAAAAGTCTAAGTATAAATGTATTATATATTTAGTAACATTTATACCATCATACAAAGTAAAATGGAGTTATTTTTCCACACCATTACACAGAATAGCTTTTTTTTAATACTAATATTTTACGAGTACCACCCTCACATATGCATTAAGATTGCTCAAAAAATAAATTAAAAATCTAAAGCTATTGGTTGAAAACTTTGCTTCATTTAGAGTTATGCTACGTTCACACGTATCAAATATTTGACGAAAATGACATGACCGTTTACATTTTCATTTACTTTAAATATATTTATTATGTTTTACACAAACATAATATATGTTTGATGTTATCACCTTATAACGTCTTTATTATTCGTTTCGGCATGATTTGTAATTACAAAAATCAAAAAAAAAAAAAAAAAAATATTTACAAAATATAGTGGTTACATCTTTTTTGTCAAATATTTGAAAGGTGTGAATTTAACTTTAGTAAGTATATTAATATTTCAATAAATATTCAGTGAAAAGTTGAAACTTTAGTTTAATCAAGATTTAAATACTCTAATCTTAAAAACTTATTGCTATTCAATTGATCTGAAATGTTCATTAATTAGCTGAAAATAATAACTTTAAACAAATTTATTTTTTAAGTCAGTCCTAATACAAGCATACAGACGTGCTTTAAAGATTTATTTCAATTTAAGTAGCATAACAAAATAAACAAGAAACAAGAATTAAAAATTATTTTATGTTTGGATTTACATTAGTGCAATTTTATGTTTTTTTTTTTTTGTTATAAAAAAAGATTTCCATTTAAACAGATAAACCAAAACGAGAAAAAGTATTATAGGGGCTATTTCGAATCCCAAGCACCTCCCATCAAAACATGTGAATTGAATTTCGGAAGGTATCTCCATATATTTAATTTAAAAAATATCAATGGCTCAACATTGAAAATAATATAGCCTATCGACGCTTCCAGATTGAGATCTATGTTCCACATTTGGAAATCGGTCGAGACGTTTGGGATTTATAATGAACATAAATAAATATTTGGCTAAGTAAAATGAATCGAAAAATATGGGAAACTTAGGAATTTTAGATAGCTATAAAATTACTTGGGGTTCATATTAAGTCCCAATTATGTGATTAAAGTAAGTTAGATATTTTAGGTCATAGGTTTTTAAAATCTTTTCAATAGTGGGATGAATATAATTTGAAAAACGTTAAAGAATATAATCTACATATTCACCAAAAGTAAAAACACTTTGTTATACAATAATCTCAGAAACAAATTGAAGTTGATTATTATTTTTAATTCAATCATGAACGTTAAAGTTATTTTTTGAAGTTAACCTTTTATGGGAAGTATGGACAAATATCGACTATCCTCATAAAATTTTGTACAAAGATTTTGGTTTATATAGAACTCCTTAATGCCTAGTATGGTATGTCCAATTAGGGATCGATTCCCACAAATTAGTTATAGAGATTTCTGCACTCGAACTTTTAAGCCAGTAATAAACGTTAAGGTCTTTTCCTAAAATTGTACAAAATACACAATTTCATCCCTGTGTTTGGTAATAACAAAACAATACCATTTCAATACCATCCGTTGTCAAAGTATATACATACGCACGACCACACTATGTAATGTTGACAACGCAATGTTGTCAACATTGCAACAATTCGTTGTCGAAATCTAAATTTTATACACATCCTTTGTCTAAATCTTAACAAACGTGGTAAGCTCACTATTGGCAACGGATTGTTTGTCAATAGTGTGCTTACCACGTTTGTTGTTGGCAACGAATTGTTTGTCAATAGTGAGCTTACCACGTTTGTTTACATTTATACAACGGATGTGTATAAAATTTAGATTCCGACAAGGAAGTGTTGTAGTACGTATGTACATACTTTGACAACGGATGGTATTGAAAAATTATAAACAGTTTGATGTCAATTTGGTACCAGGCCATCTGTGTAGTTTTAAACTGCACAAATAATAGTATATTAATCATATTAAGCGTCTTGTATGTTGTTAGCAAATTCAACAAGTACTTTTGTAACATAAACATAAAATGAAATATTTTTGCATACATTTGGACCTTTCAAACTTGCTTCTTGATAAGCAGTATTTATTTTCTACTTACAATTATAATCTCATTTAATTTATAAATTTTACAACTTGAATACTATCTATTAACTCTCTTATAGAGAATTCTATAATCAAATTTGTCCAACTATCTATAGTAATTTCTTTGCTTTTTGCTTAGAAAAAAGTTTACTATATAGTTGGCACAACAAGTAACATAAATTAGCACAAATAAACAATGTTATCTTGTTTTCAGTATCGTTTGAATGTATAAATTTTATTTTCAGTCCGCCTGTCCTTCTCTGCTTTATTATATACATATAGCATTTGTTAGTTTATGAATGAAATGTACACAAACATACATATATAAATAAAAAACAAAAAAGAGTGCAAAAACTGAAAACTGAAATGGAACAAATTATAGTGTCAAAATAGAAATTCACCAAGGAATGAAAAGAATGCCAACCATATTTAAATGAAACTTAAAGGAAGTAGAAGGAGGAAAACATTTACAAAATCCTACAAAAAATGTTAACATATTTCTGTGTTCAAATGAACATTGTGGGATAAATATCGTTAGTGAAATGGTTGTACACATTAAAGTTTTTACGAAAATTAATGGAAAACAAACAAATGCTACTAAAAGTTAAGAACATGACATTTTTCTTCTCTGAAATGTCTATAAGAATCCTTAGAGACAATCTACTTAAAGTATGGAACATTAAAAAGAGATATTTAGAGGATCCGTTCAAGCTAATAAAACAATGTCCTGTACATCCTTTAAGAATTTTGTATGTGTGAGTAAGTTATATACCGAGAAATAAGAAAATTATATATTTTGGTGCTATTGTTGTTATCAAACAACAAAGTGGTAAAAAACTAAAAATACAACAAAAAAAGTACACAAAAATTCTTTATTATTCTCTCTCTCATACACACTCGACAACTGCAAAGAGATACATAAACTTGTATACAAATTCATGTGGGTTGGAAAACATTTATCTGATGATTTAAGCAAAAAAATAAAAGCAAATAAAAATTATTTGTGAATGTATTTGCTTTAAAACAGAAAAAAACAACAACTTTTTTAATTGTATTTGTTCTTTATTCTTAGCTGCAATATTTAATACAATCACAACCACATTGCAAATCATTTGCATTAAACTGACTTCGTCTACCTGCAGCAAAAATTTGTGTAGTTCAATCCAAAAACCCAATAATGATTTTTAATTTATTTTTTTATTCAAATAAAAACGAATACAGAAAATTTGTAGTTTTTTTAATTGGTATTAAAATTATCATAATTTTCAGTGTATTATAAACATCCCAATCCTCAAAGTCAAGAACGAATCAAATCAGTTTTGAATATCATATACAACGTCGATCCAAATAAACAGTAGCGCTATAAAGCAGCTCTTATACATATACATATTCCTTGTGAAAATCAAATGTTTGGCAAGTATGACAACCATTTTTTCAGCCTTTGAAAATTAAAGCTTTCCATGAAAATATATAACCATATACGGACACTACTTAATAAAAGACCAAAAAATTACTCATCTTCGGATCAAAATCCTTTTTTTTACTTGCAAGTGCTTTTCTAAATTAGGCGTATACTTAATATTTGTAATATCAAGAAATCATTAAAACGTATACGTACAAGTGTCTTTAATAAAAACAATGTAAAACAATGTAAAACTTTCCACTTGAAATGAAAATATAAAGATGTTTTTTGATTTGATATCTTCACATGTTTCGTTCTTTATGATAAGAACTACAGCTTTGCCTTTTTGAGTAAATCAAAATTCTGAACGGCATGCAAGATATGAGCCTGAGAAAATAATATAATTTTTGCAAAAATGACACCGAGACCCAAAGTCTTTGTATGGGCAAAACTGGGGAAACTTTTTTACTTCTAAGTGCTTTTCTAAATTAGGCGTATACTTAATATTTGAAATCATTAAAACGTATACGTACAAGTGTCGTTAATTAGAACACTGCAATTTCACAATGCAAAACTTTCCACTTGAAATGAAAATATGAAGAAGTTTTTTGATTTGATTTGTTCACAAGTTTTGTTCTTTATGACAAGAACTACAGCTTTGCCTTTTTGAGTAAATCAAAATTCTGAACGGCATGCAAGATATGAACCTGAGAAAATAATATTATTTTTGCAAAAATGACACCGATACCCAAAATCTTTGTTTGGGCAAAACTGGGAGAAATTTTTTTACTTCCAAGTGCTTTTCTAAATTAGGCGTATACTTAATATTAGTAGTATCAAAAAATCATTAAAACGTATACGTACAAGTGTCGTTAATTAGAACACTGCAATTTCACAATGCAAAACTTTCCACTTGAAATGAAAATATGAAGAAGTTTTTTGATTTGATATGTTCACAAGTTTTGTTCTTTATGACAAGAGCTACAGCTCTGCCTTTGTGAGTAAATAAAAATTCTGAATGGTATGCAAGATATGAGCCTGAGAAAATAACAACTTTTTTGCAAAAATGACACCGAGTCTTCTATCACTAAGTGGTGTTCGCATGACTTAAAAAATTACACACAGTGATATACTTGTACTTGTTTTCTACTATACAATTCAGTATTTTTGCAAAAGTTGCAAAGTATATTCAGTGAAAAACAAGTAAGAAATTATAGTCGGCCGAGTCCGACCATATAATACCCTACACCTGTTACAAAAAATGTGATTTAGTTTTCATAATAAAGCATTTATTTGAATTGTACCTTGTCTCAGATATACTTAAGCCATTTATTGTTGAATAAAATTGTGGAAATTTAAGTTGAATTTTGAAGGGGGCTTTGAATAGGGGCTATGGTCAAATGATACCCTATAATTAAAAAATTCATGAGGGTCATCAAGGCTAGTATAGAACCTGGTTTTGCAGCTTTTTGTCAAGATACGAGTATATTAAACATAATTATGAACTTAAAAGCCTTATTAGTCCGGTTCAGTTGTATGGGGTCTAGGTGAAATAATGGACCGATGTTAACCATTTCTAACAGACCTCGTCTCAGGTACCATAGAAAATCGTGGGCCAAATTTCATTGAATTATCTTTAAAATTGCGACCTGTAGTTTGATTACAAGGTTTACAAGCCCTATTCATGGGTTCAGTTGTATGGGGGCTTGGTGAAATAATGGTCCGATCGTAACCATTTTCAATAGGCTTCGTCCCTGGGACAATAGAAGATTATGTACCAAATTTCATTGAATTATCTTCAAAATTGCGACATGTAGTTTGATTACAAGGTTTACAAGGACGGATGGACAGACGGACGGACAGACGGATGGACATAGCTAAATCGACTCAGAAAATGATTCTAAGCCGATTGGTATACTTTAAGGAGGGTATAGGACCAATATTATTGTGTGTTACAAACATCAGAACAAAACCCAATATACCCTTCCCACTAAAGTGGTGTAGGGTATAATTAGGACAATCGAACTACTTTAGTTTACATTGAAAACTAAGTTTTTGCAAATATTTCATCGTTTGAATAATAGTTTTCAATAGAATCGGTTAAAAACAATAAAAAAAACTTTATCGCAAAATATCTGTAAAGGAAGTTTCAATTATGGACCGATGTTCAGAAATTTGTTTATGAGATTTTGTTTTAAAATTTTTTCACCACCAAAAAAAAAAGAACATCAGGTCTAAATATTTGACCATCGACGGTATAGGATCCTCGGTATGCTCGTTGGTAGTGTACTAGCCTATCAGCCTGGTGGTTGTGGGTTCGATTCCCACCGGAGACTTTGGCCTACTTCACTACAACGGGCATGTAGTAATCGTCACCCTGCTCGGTAAAATCTGTTAGAATATACTTCATAATTATATTGTAATGGATAAATATAGGATAAATATTTGAAAAATCTAGTAATATTCGGCATGTTAATTATATCATGTATAAGTCTCTTTAAATACTGCCATTTTACCATAATTACAGAAACTTTGAGTGTGGAGCCAAATAAATATACCTTTCCATGAGATTTTTGTAGCATTTTGTACTAAATTGAAATTTTAATAACCATACGATAATTACACAGAACTTAAGTGTATCTATCCTTTTTGTGAGTCCCTCTAATATATGTATATGTTTTGTATGTGACTAAATAAACATTTCTTTGTAGGTATTTGTACTGTTCTTGTATTTATTTTTTTGTTCCACTTGCAATTATAGCCAATTTATCATTATGACTTTAATTAAAACCAATAATAAAAGTTTTACTTGTTTTACTTTATTCTACTTTATGTATTTTTTTTAACCAGTTTTTGTTTGTGGCTAAAATAAACCAACCTAGCTGCTGTTGTTTTTGCCAATGGCAATACAACAGCGTATTCAATCCACTGACCATCATATGAACAATTTTATGTTTTCACAGATTTTATGGACAAAAAATTCAGTACCTAGTAGTTAATATAATAAAGTCGAATGTATTATATTTTCAGCTATAGAGTGTTAAGAGAAAAGCAATGTTTTAAAAAAGTGTTGTGATTGCAAGAAAATATAATCGTAAGTTTTTATATTTATATTTAGGTTTAATTTAAAACATGACAGGAAAAACATACAAATTAAATTTAATTAAATTAAACATAAGATAAAATTCCTTTTTTGAGCAAAGTTCAAGGTTAAAGGAAATTAAACAAATATTTGTTTTTTTAAGTAAAACCGTAAACTTATCGTAAACTATAATACTAATTATTTTTAAAAAATGCACATTTTGTAATGAAAATATTATGTACCTTAATCGATGATATTTTTGGAACTAAAACGTTGTATAGATTAAGAAATAAATTTATATTTATCACTTTCATTTCAAAAACTTCCTCAATTCCAGCAACTATATTTAGGTAGACAACAATGAAACTCACTGAAAATTAGATAGCAAGACAAGTTAAGTGAATTACATGATGTCTAGATGGTTGACTTAAAAGGAAATTCGAAATTCAAATGTTTTTGCTAGTGATTTCCTTTAAAGTAATTTGGCTTTTCCTGACTTTTAGCAATTTCTTACATCTAGTTGAATTTATTTTTTTCGTTTATTTTTGTTTTAACATTTCTTTGCTTCGTTTCTTAACCAAACTACACCTAAATTGCATGAAAATTTCAAACGGATATTTACTTACTACACGTTTCTGCTTTCGTCTTTTTTTCCTGCCTTATTCTTAGAAATTGTATGAAAAAATATCTGTTAAAAGAGTAAAGAAGCAAACAAACACAGAACAATTTTAAAGTAATACCTAAATGAACAAAAAGAATAATAAATGAATGAAAGAGGAAACATTTGATTCAAGTAATAATAATGGTGATGAAATTAAAAAGAAAGGGTAGGGCGAGCTATTCTTATACCCTATAGGAGACGTTGTCAAGTTAAATAAATACCAAAAACTTTCTCTGTTCGTACCAAGTTTTAAAATGTTACAAACCCTTTAGGTTCTAAATGTTGTTATTTTATAAAATTCACAATAATCTCTAACTGTTTGCCTTAAATTTCTAGTTTATGAAAATATTATGATTTAACGGTTTCTTTCAAAGTTTTAACTTAAAAGATGGAAAACCTTCATTAAACTTTTTTGATTTACCATTTATTGATTTTTTCTATAATTTCCTAGAACTTAATGATTTCGGGAGCATTATTGTTGATGTTTTAATTTTTTTTTTCTAGAAAATATATTTTTTGTTTTCAATGTACTTTTATAATAATTGCAAGAAATAAATAATATTTTTGTAATGATTTGTAAAATAACTTAACAACATTTTACCTCCGCTTGCAAGAATACAAAAACATTAAGTGTATATTAGGGAGTATTTTTTATGACTTTTTATACCCACCATCAAAAAGATGTGCGGCATATTGTTTTCGACATTCCGTTAATAACACAATATTCTGGGTACTTATTAAATTCTAAGACGATCTAGCCATGCCCGTCTGTCCGTCCATCTGTCTGTTAAAAATACGATAGAGTCCAAAACGAAAAGATCTAGAGGGTTAAAATTTTTGCAAAAGTATTCCTTACCGATAAGGTTTGCTTGGTATTGAAAATGGGCAATATTGGTCCTCGTTTTCGCATAGCTCCCATACAAGTGGCCCCCAGCTTTAACAGTCTTAACTGTTTTAAAAATAAGAGTATAGCAATGAAATTCGCCATAAGTTTTATATGAGCAAAAAGCTCTCTACCAAATTTTATAAATATCGGTCCTTAATTGACCTTACCATATAAAGTCCCCCTCAGAAAATTACTTTAACGCCCATTACTGACTTAAAAATACAAGTATAGCGATGAAATTGGACGTAAGAAAGTTTCTTAGCAGCAAAAATATTTTCACCAAATTTTATAAGGATCGATCCACAATTTACCCTACCGCCCATATAAGGCCCCCCTCCGAAAATTACTTTAACGCTCATTACTATCCAAAAAAACATGAATATAGCGATGAAATTCGACATAAGTAAGTTTCCTAGGAGCCAAAGTCTCTGTACTATGGGGATCGGTCCATAATTAAGAAAATTACCCAAACTCTCATTACTGGATAAAAAATACGAGCATAGCTATGAAATTCGACATAAGAAAGTTTCTTACGAGCAAAAATCTCTCAAATAAATTTTTTTGACCTTTGCCCCTCTAGAAAATGATTTTTACACCCATTACTCGTTTAAAAAATACGAGTATAGCGATGTTACTCAAAAAAATAGATTTAAACGAGACAAAATCTGTCAAACAAATTTCAGAAGGATCGGTCCATAATTGACCCTACTCTCCATACAAAGCCCCCTTCAGAAAATTACTTTAACGCTAATTACTTCGATATAACCGCTCCTGACTGAATTGAAAATACGAGTACAGCGATGAAATTCGAAAGAAATAAGTGCTATGAGAACCGAAATCAAATTTTACGAAAATCGGTCTATAATGAACCCAACCGGCCATATATGTACATATGTTCATAAGAGTGTCCCGAGGAACAGCATTTTTAAGAATTTCATACAGTAATACCTCTAAAACGATGCGTATTAAACACAATATACAATTTATACAAACAATTACTATTGGTCCATAACTGACCCTATCCTCCATTTAATGTCCCCTTTAGAAGATGACTCAAATGCTCATTACTGAATTAATAAAATTCATAAAAAAAACAAACCCCCCTAATAGTATGTATTATTTGATATCAAATGCAATAAAGCATTCCATCATTTCGTTCTATACAGATTTATCCTTTCACCGAAACACTCACACACTTAAATGCTCCTACATACATACATCAACAATTTTCATTTACAACTTTAATTTTGATTGCATATAAATTTATATGAAATTTGTTTTTCTTTCTTTTCGCGGTAGAATAATGTATAGAAAGGAACTGGGATGAAAAACCTGGAAAAAAAATAATAATAAAATAAGAACAAAAACGTTGAAAACTTTTTTCATAATGTTGACCTGGTTTTTGTTTTCTATTTTCTGTAATTTCTAGCTAAACAAACATTTTACAATTTACAAACCAGAAGGAGCATCAGCAGCTGAGTTAACTATAATTTTACGCTACAGTTAGGTTGAAAAAAGGTTGGTTAGATTGGGTTTGGGAATGTGTTAGAGGAACCGCTAGTTGAAAAATATATTGCTAATTATATTCAGTAGTAGATCATAGTGTTCACGAATAAACAATTTTAAGCACATTATATTTCAAAAACCTGATGTGAAGTAGAAATTCATTAGGATCGGTCCATAATTAATTCTAACCACAAATACCTTCTCTCTCTCTCTCTCTGAAATCACCCTAAAGCTCATATTAACATTAATCAAATAAATGAAACAAAAAATTCCGATCTATCCAAATGATCTAAGTCTACTATCCGAATTTTACTAGACATATTTCAATGGTGGGTACATAAGATTCGTCATAGCCGTATATCACACTCTTATTTGTTATTTTCTTTAATGGTTGGTATATCAAGTGAATGAAGAAGAAATAGAAACAGAAGACTTTAAAAGGTTTGCAGTTTTAATATCCGTTTCTGAGAAATGAAGAATGAATAGAAAGGAATTGAATAAACATGCAAACATTATGCTTTATTTTATTACAAAAAAAAATAACAAAACACAAAGTGAATACTCGTAATAAATACATCTTTTTCCCGCCATACAATAACTCAGCGTGCAAAAATAGTTCAAAGAAAAAAACAAAAAAAAAAAAAAATAAATAATAATTTAATAAGTGAACAACTTAAACAATTTTCAAACAACAAATTGCAAAAACGAATATTTTAGTCAATATTTTATTGTATAAACACAGCTGGAAAACGTTATTGGATGAATAAGGAAAATTCTAATCAATATTGTTTTTAGTATAATGTGAGAAAAAGTATATTCACAATGAACAAATATTTTGTGGAAAATTAGAAAAACTAAATTTATTTCGTAGCACTCTAGTATTCCGACTACTAATGTGTATTCTTTGGCCGATATTTATTTTATTATATCCTACACCACTTTAGTTTGTGCTGATCTTTTTAACGCACAATAATATTGGTCCTATGCCCACCTTAAAGTATACCAAACGGCTTAGAATCATTTTCTGAATCGATTTAACTATGTCCGTCCGTCTGTCCAATGAAATTTGGCACACGATCTTCGGAGCCTATGGTTAACATCGGTCCATTATCTCACCTAGCCTTCATACAACTGAACCCCCGAATAGGGCTAGTAAACCTTGTAATCAAACCACAGGTCTCAATTTTGAAGATTGGCACATGATCTTCTATGGTACCGGAGACAAAGCCTGTTGAAAATAGTTAACATCGGTCCAAAACCAAGTTCTATAAAAGCCTTGATGACCCTCATGAATTTTATAATTATAGGGTCTCATTTGACCATAGCCCCTATTCAAAGTCCCCTTCAAAATTTGACTTAAATATCCACAATTTTATTCAACAATAAATAAAGTATATCTGAGGCAAGATACAATTCAACTTAAATGCTTTATTATGAAAACTAAATCACATTTTTTTTGGAACAGGTGTAGGGTATTAGGGTCGGCCTCGTCCGACTATAATTTCTTACTTGTTTTTATTTTAAGTTAATTAATATTTATTTTAAATTCAAATGTTTATGACATCTTCTTTAAAAAGAAGCTCTTTTTAATATTATTTAAATGATATCTTTTTTTTGAAAACTAATTTAAAACTTATTCGTTACGTTAGTTTTAAGCATTTGTTAACATTTAACTTCTGATTTTTATTTTGCATTTATTGAAGTGAAAACTTTTTGACCAATTTGCGCTTTAACTAATAAACAAGTAGCACTGGAAAATGCCATTTCAGTTTTAATGTTTTTACTGCTCTTTTTTTGTGGTGATCATTTATAATTGGGTTTTTATTTGATGTTTGTTTTTTTTTTTTGTGCGAAGAGACCAAAAGTTTAACAAAAAAAATTATATTTGAAAAATTATTCAAGTGTAATTTTCTCTATTATTAGAATTCACAACATGTTTAGATAAAGGTGCTTTTGCTGGTTTTCATTTAAATGCTTCATTTTGTGTGATGAGTTTGTATTTTCTGTCTCTATTTTGCATATGTGCCCCTTGGCTGAGAAAATGCTAATTTTTCACACACAAGCAATAACCAGAAAAAAATGGAAAAAAATTTAAGGCCAAAAGTTTTTTCTTAGCAAATATATTTGAAAACACGTAGCTACTAAATAGAGAACGCAGTAAAGCTAAATTATATTTTGATTAACTTTGATAAGGATACAAAATTAATAGAATTTGGTGGGAAATTATTACCTATTGGTTGGAATATTTTCAAACTATATTTGAATCTTTATGAGATGTGTTTGTCACACAACTCTTTAGTCTACTTGAGTAAATTCAATTGCAACAGTTTTTACAAACATTTAAAGGCATAATATAAATAAATATAAGTTATAATGATCGAACTAACGAGCGTTTGAGACTAAGGCTTTAGTTACAATTTACTCAAGAAAAAACTAATAAATTATCATAACATTGTCCATGTATGCATGTAAATATGTCCTAAACATTAGTTGATTGCATTTACAGTTTTTGTGTATTCCCCAAAAAAATATATATATAATTTTCCCAAATGCATAACATAAAAAATAACACAATAATAATTTCGAAAATGTATGCAGTCTAAGCACGCACTAAAGGTCAAGGTTCCTTTAAAAAATATTTAAAAAATACACAAGCTCATGCATAAGAGACCAATTTTCCCTAGAGTGTGTGTTTGCATGTACTGGTCTGTATATATAGACAAGTATCCTTATAATTTATGTACAATTATTGTAGTTGTTGTATGACCAAGTTTACTCCTTTGTAATGTTGTATCCTGCGTTTTTTCTTATTTCTTCCTTTAGCTACTAAATACATTCTCTAGAACTTGAGTGTAAAAGCATGACAAATAGTTTTAATCATATTATATGTTTAAATGTGTGTTTTAAATAATTATTTTTTTTTCTTTCATTCGCTTTAAACTTACATAGAAATGTAAGAATGATTTGTTATGAAAGTGATATAAGTCTAGTTTAAGGAATTATATAATTAATGAAGCCGCACTTTTATAATTAACATTTTGGTATCTTAATTTTTATACAAACCTTCAAAAGTGATTGATAGATCCACAAAAGTATGTATAATATGGGTCTGTAATAGTTTCTAAAACAATCTCCAACTGTCTGGACGTTTGTTGAAAGCACGATAAGGTCCAAACGGAAAGCTAGGAGTCTTAAGTTTTCTAGGTATTGGAAATGTGCAAATACCGGTCCACATTTTCTTCTAGATACCATACAAGTGGCATCCTGAAATATTATTTATAAGGTTACCTTCAGATAATTACTTTAATGCTCTACTATACTCCCTTACTTGTTAATTAACTGTTTTTGACTCTCTTTAATTATCTTTTATTTCAGAAAATCAGTATAACACTTTCACGTATGAGGGACACAGGTGTCCCAAGATTTTTGTTAAATTTTTTTTTTTTTTAATTTTTCATCAAAAATTATCAAAATTCGTCGAAATAAAGTGTGTAGTGAAGTCACACCCATAAAAAGTCCAGCGGTTTAGTTTTGTAAAGGGTTAAGTGAAAACATAATTTATTTAGAAATTGTTTTGGATTTTGATTAATTGTAGAATATAGGTCGCTTGTTAGGTCATTTTACGAAATTTGAAATTCGATCTTGTCAATGTAAAGTATTTCGTTTTATATTCCAAAAACTATTTATTCGATTTAAAAATCACAAAACTCTTAACTTTCAAAAATCTTATTAAATCTACTTACATCACTTTCTACTATAACATACATACACAATATACATGTATGTATGTTTGCAAGTATTTTTTATGATTATTATTTTTTATATATTTTTTTTTCTTTGAAGGTCAGTTGTTTCCTATATACTTGAAGTTTTTCATGTTCAGTTTTTTCTTTTTTTTTTACTGAAGTAGATAATAATGTTTCATTACGGTGGACTGTTAGTATTTTCTTTTCTTTGTGAAACATTGTTGCCTCCGTTTGTCATAATTTTGTATAAATATATATTCTATATAAAATATATATGTTTTCCCTTTTATCCTTTCTCTAGTAAATTATGATTTTACAAGGATATCTTTAAATATATGCTTTACTTAAGAATATGGGCAATTTCGTGTTAAAAAATTATTTGGATGAAATTTGGACCAAGGTTAGTAATATTAGATAGGGTTATATAGGTCATTACAAGGATATCATTAAATATATGCTTTACTAAAAAATATGGGCAATGTCGTGTCAAGTGACCCAACTTAAAAAAATGGATTTGGATGAAATTTCCACCAAAGTTAGTACAATTATATAGGGTTATATAGGTCATATAGGTTTTTTTCAAATGAGTGTAAAGCAAAAATTGTTTTAAATCAATTTTTTAAATTTTTATTTTTATACCCACCATCAAAAAAGATTGATTTTGTAACTCCGTTTATGACATATCGAAATTTTGGTCATAGACCCACAAAAGTATATACATTCTGGGACCTTATTAAATTTTAAGACGATCTAGCCATCTGTCTGTTGAAAGCACGATAGGGTTCGAACGGAAAGAGCTAGAGATCTAAAATTTTCCACAAATATTCCTCATATGTAAGGTTTATTTGGTATTGCAAATAGGCAATATCGGTCCACGATTTCGCATAGCCCCCATACAAGTGGCCCACTGAAAAACAGTTTTAACAGTCATAACTGTTTTAAAAATACGAGTATAGCAATGAAATTCGACATAAATAAGTTTCATATGAGCCAAAATCTCTCTACCAAATTTTATGAGTATCGGTCCATAATTGACCCTACAACCCATATAAGGTCCCCTTCTCTTTACAAAATTTCATGGGGATCGGCCCATTCAGAAAATGACTTTAACGCTCATTACTTGCTTAAAAATACGAGTACAGCGATGAAATTCGACACAAATTAGTTTTATGTAAGCCAAAATCTCTCCACAAAATTTTATGGGGATCGGCCGATAATTGACCCTACCACCCATATAAGGTCCCCTTTAGAAAACTACTTTTACGCCCATAACTGGCTTAAAAACACGAGTTCAGCGATAAAATTCGACACAAATAAGATTCACACAAGCCGAAATGTCTCTATATAATTTTATGGGGATCGCTCTATAATTGACCCTTGTTGAGGATCGGTTCATAATTGACTCTAATCCCATATAAGTTTCCCTAGATAAAATTACTTTAACACTATTTACTCATCCTTGTGCTCGCCATAAAAAGTTGTTTATTATAATTCTTCATTCCGAATTTTATAAGGTTTGGTCTATTACTGAACCTAGTCAACAAAATAAAATCTATGTATAAAATTGTTTGAGTATCGATTCATAATCTCTCATATAAGGTTCCTTTCGGATAATTACTTTTATGCTTATGACTGAATTAAAAATACGAGAACAGCAATTAAATTCGAAACGACTAATTGTTATACGACCCGTAATTTATCTACCAAATTTTACGATAATCGGTCATAATTGAAAAATTGGACAAAAATATTTTGTATTTAAAAATAAATATTTTGTTAATTCAATAGAGCACGTTCATAATTGACTTAAGCTCTATTATAAATATCTCCCTGATGGTTACAGAGGAGCATTCCTTTTAGGGCATACAATTTGATGGTGTGTATATAAGAATATAACACTCTTACTTGTATTTTTTAATGGTTTCTCTATAACACCTGAAGTTTTTTATCGATAGAGCTGAAAATTTGTATCTAGTCTACTATCCAATAGTACTAACTTGGTGTAAATTCAAATCCAAATCTATTTATTAAGTTGGGACACTTGACACGAAATTGCCCATACATATAATATTTTTTTTTGAAAACGTGTATTTCAACTAGATGTAAAAAATTTTATGGTTTTTATTTAAAGGACTCTGGCTTAAACATTTTTTGATTTTAAAGAAAAAGTTTAATTAATAATATTAGCAACATTTTAACAAATTCGGACTAGAAGACCTTGTTTTACCACTTTAAAATAATAGCGATTAAAAAATATATATATTTGTATTTCAACGGTAACGGTAACAGAACGCATAATAAATATTCTTCAATATAAATATATAATTTACTGAGTAAATAAAAAAACTCACCTTATATACAGCGTATTTTGTTTATTTATCTGTAAATAGAGAAATTTATTATTATTATTATTATTATGAATATTCTAAAAATATTCTTTTACAGACTGTTTAATTTTTTTAGCTAAATTTTAGTTACAGATATTAACAACATTTAACAAAATACTAATAATTAAGTTTAAATAAAATTCACCTGAATACAAATTTTTCTTATTTATGTGAGTATGTGCAACAAAAAATAAATTAATATTTACTGTAATAAATTGTTGTTAACATAATTTTGGTTTATAAATAAACCATAATAACTTTAGGTTGAAAACCACACAAAACAATCTTATTCTACTGACCATGGATGCATATTTAGAATGAAAGGATAAATAAACATATTTAACAGATTTAAAATTTACGTTTGCATTCTCCTTGTTACTTTCCTTATTGCTAAGGTTTAGGTTTAATACTCAGACATAAGTTAAGTTTGTTTTAAGTTTTGCATTTCTTAAGTATCCATACCGAAATGTACACATACATATAAATATTTATAAAAATAGGTAGCAAAGTGTTAGAGGCAGACACAGCAATGTTAGCCATGTTGGGCATTGGCCAAATAGGCAAACCCAAGCTAAATATGCATTTTTCATAAGAAACGAAATTATGTAATGTAATGTAAAATGAGTAGGAATAAGCTAAAGAAGATGGCAAAAGTTAAATAAACAATTTTAGTGGTAAGTTGTCTTGTCTTAAAGTTTAAATGTTGCATGAAAAGTGTATGGAAAAGTTTTACTTCTTTCGTAAACAATATACATGATATAAGATAAGGTACAGTTGAACATACTTAATTTGAATGAAGCTAAAGAAGTAAAAGTAAAATAGGTCATTGAACTATTTAGATTTTCCAGAATCAGATCTTTTAAAGTCAGTGGTGTTACGAACATCAGCTTCGCAAAATTTTTTTATTTTACTTGGTATTTGGCGGATTATTTTACTATGGTGTTACAGACGATGGTGTGTAACGACCAGGGAAACCAAAAATATGCCAAAATTCTTAAATTGGTCTATAAATTTGTACAACACAGCATATATGCATGCATTTCCATATTTTGGTTTCCCTGGTAATGACACTTTTTTTGGTGTGTCGTAAAATCCCTTTCTTTTTTGCATGTTAAAAGCGCTTTGCAAAAATCCCCCATCAATTTATTTTTGTTTTAAACTTAATTTAATTATGTACATTATTTTGTTGTTGAGTAAGTACTTGTTTTTTTTATAATTTAATTTTTCTATAGTTTATTTGATTGCTCTAAATTTTATCACGTACTGCAAATGAACAAATACTTAGTTGGTTGCCAACCAGTCATTCATCCAACAATTCATCCAACTACTCATCCAAAAACCAAATCAAACAATCATTCTGCAACAATGTTGTGAAGTACATGAAATCCACAGAGCAAGATTCATATTTGGTCAAATTACAGACGTGACTGGAATTTTGTTGCAAAATAGAATAAACTAGAAAAATATGTACATATACATATATCTTTATTTTAAGAGTAAAACTCTCATACTTGTCGAGGTGTAACTTGTAAAAATTTTGATTATTAATGAAAAATGTATATGGGCATTTCCACCAAACAGTCTACTTTTGTCACATAACTATATCTAGGAAAAAATATATAAATATGTATATTTTTAAATTATTTATATTTTTATATTGAGCTCTAATAGCATTATACATAGGATAAAGAAGCGATCAATCAAAAAGAATGGTCCTTAGATATTGTCAACTTTTGGGTGGTAATGCTCATATGTATGTATGAAGTGTGTTTATATATATTTATGTACCTATGGGTAATTTCGTGTTAAGTAACCCAACTTACAAAATCGATTTGGATGGAATTTGCATCAAGGTTTGGATAGTAGACCATACAAAAAAAAAAAAACGAAAAACGTCCATTTTGAAAAATTTGCGGAAAAAATAATTGAAAAAAATGGAAATGTCCAAATTTGACCTCCTCAAACTCCGGCAGTTCTTGATCAATAGACCTGAAATTGTGTCTGGTCTTCTATCCATTAGTACTAATCTTGGTGCAAATTTCAGCCAAATCGATTTTTTAAGTTGGGTCACTTGACACGAAATTACCCATATATGTATTTAAACCACGGAGTTGATCATCATTTTAAATGTAGTGGATTTATAAAATAATTATATTCAATTATTGTATGAACACTAATTTTATGTCATTTAGTTTTGAGAGCGACAATAATGTGAATGGAAAAACAAGTAAGAAAGTATAGTCGGGCGTGACCGACCATATGATACCCTACACCAGTTATGAATATTAAATGTGATTTATTTTTCATAATAAAGCATTTATCTATCTTCTATTACCTTGTTCCGATACATTTAAGCAATTTATGGATGAAAAACTAATTTTCTGAAAGAGGCTTTATATGGGGGTTAGGGGCAAATATGGACCAAGCCTTATAACATTTTGTGATTATATTTAAATGTACATAATTGTATAAAACTTAGTTGTGCCGCTTTTTATCAATATACAGGTATATTTAACATAATTATGAACAGAACCCCCCGATTCTGTTGTATGGGGCTAGGTGAAATAATGGACCGATTTTAACCATTTTCAATAGGCTTCGTCTTTGGGCCAAAAAAAGCGTGTGAGCCAAATTTCATCGAATTATCTTGAATTACCTTGCGTACAAGGTTTACATGGACAGCCAGCCAGACGGACATAGCTTAATCGACTCAGAAAACGATTCTAAGCCGATTGGTATACTTTAAGGCTTCGTATGTTACAAACATCAGCACAAACCCAATATACCCTCCCCACTAAAGTGGTGTAGGGTATAATAAAATGTGTAAATGGAACAAATTTAGTTTTATCAAATTTTCTACTGTTTTTGGGATTTCATATATGATGAGAATTTAAATAACTTAATAAAGAAATGCAAAAAAAAATATTTATATAAATTTAAAGAAAACAATTTATGTTATAGTTGAGTTAGGTTCAAAGGAGAATTTTACAAGAAATCTCAAAAAATTCACATTGGAAAATTTTCAGGCCTGTTGTATTGCATATATCCCGCGGGTTGTAATATCTGGAATGTATATAGCTCTCAAGATATTTGAATCTAATTCGACGAAAGCCTGACTAAGACAGAGAAAGTATTCCAGCGTTTCTCTATCTTATTCGCATGCTATACATTCGTTTAAAACTATTTGTCCAATTTTGTATAGTTGGGACCCTTTAGCTAACTGTTAACTATACGACTGTTGGTTACAGTAGTATGTACTTTCTGAAAATAGTTTTGTTCAAAAAATAATTTATCTAAGTATGCAATATTGTAATTTCAACTGTAATATAGCTTATTAAATAAAGTTTTAAATTTTAATTGTTTCACCAAAATTTTAGTGTTATAAACCCAAAATCGATTTAACACCATTTGATTTAAATAATTAATGACCAAAATATATGATAATTATTAAAATAAAATTATTATTTATATTTGTTTGTGAAACTATTATAAACATACATACATGATTATTTGCATATGTATACTCATGTAACACAAAAACATGTAAGAAAATATAGTCGGGCGTGACCGACCTATGATACCCTACACCAGTTATGAATATTAAATGTGATTTATTTTCATAATAAAGCATTTATTTTCTATTATCTTGTTCCGATACATTTAAGCAATTTATGGATGAAAAACTAATTTTCTGAAAGAGGCTTTATATGGGGGCTAGAAGCAAATATGAACCAAGTCCAATAAAATTTTGTGAATATATTTATATTTATATAATATTTATTTGTACTGAATATTTGTGTTTATAAGTTAATTTTGGACATTCAAGTAATTTTCTGAATGGGACTTTGTATGGGAGTTAGGATCAAATGGGGCCCGAGGTATATTTAAAATAATTATGAGCTCAGAAACCTTTTTCGGGGGGTTCTGTTGTATGGAGGCTAGGTGAAATAATGGAACGATTTTAACTATTTTCAAAAGGCTTCGTCCTTGGCGCAAAAAAGCGGTTGTGCTAAATTTCATCCAATTATCTTGAAAATTTCGAACTGTACCTTGCGCACAAGGTTTACATGTACAGCAAGCCAGCCAGACGGATGGACGTACGGATATACGGACGAATATTTTTGTATGTTACAAACTTCAGCACAAACCCAATATACCCTCCCCTCTAAAGTGGTGTAGGGTATAATTAACATTTACTACATATTTCACAGCATTCAAAAAGGAATTGTAAAAGATAAGTGTCAAAAATTTCAAGTAAATTCATAATATTTCAGGCCAATAATTACTTACTGAGACCTTTGACATGTATCTAATATAAAATTGTTTTTGTTGAATTTATCTTGTTTGATTTTTGAATGATTTATTTACAATAAAGTAATTTTGTAGAATATTTTGAAAGTGGTTTTTAAGTTAAATTTCAACTATTTATATTTTAGACAGTAATTAACGTTAAAGTGATTTCCTAATGGTGGGTATAAAAAACAATTAAAGAAAACGTATGTATTTATTTCCTTAGGATGTAAACTCAGTTAATGCTTATTATTTTGTATTATTTCCTAATTTTAATATTTTACAATAAACATATATGTTTCATTATCAAAAATACAGCAATTAATTGGGTTATAATTTGCTCACCATTTACGATAAAAATCAGCATTTACATAAATATTTAGACGAAACAACAACGTAAAGCAATAATAATCAGTGAACCAAAAAAATAAACTTTTCATGTGACAAATTACTTTATCGCCACTAAACACAAGGTATACTCAAAATATTTGTACAAATAAAAACATGTACTCACTAACAAATATATGTATATATGTATGGAGAAGTATAAAGAACTTCACTTAATACATCAGCTTTAGTGTGTCCTTTTTATGAAAATTTTCATAATAAATTTTCGAGAAAACTAAAATGCTCAAAATGTATAATTTTAACACTAGTTTCAAAAGGGTTTATGTTTTTATCGTTGCAGATAATATCAAGTTTATCTTTCGTCGGAATCACACCATAACATAATGTAAAATACCCTAATATACATATGTTTATAAGAAATATATACAAAAACTAAGTGTATGTTTGAGTACCTTAAATGTACAAATAAATACAATGTTTAAGTTATATTTCTCCGGAAAAGGAAAGCTAACAAAAAAATAGTCTTAATGACCATTACAAAGGTAAATATAAATGTAACAAGTTAGAGTGCTATATTCGGCTATGCCGAATCTTAAATACCCTCCACCAGCAAACTACTTTTTATTGAAACCCATCTAACTATCTAATTTTTAGATAACTTGCCAAAATTTTTGTCGAACTAATTTTGATTAGGTTCAGAAAAATGTATATTAATACGCCAGTTCGAAAACATTTTAATAGAATGATGTATCTATACACAGAATATGGGAGTTGTGACCAATTATGGACTGATCAGGAAAAAATTTCATATAATGATTTATATGCAGAAAAAGATCAAGTCTAATTTTACTCCAATAGCTTTATTAATCAATGAAATATGTGCGCTTAGGTGACTTTAGGAAGTGGACTTTATATAGGAGCTATGAGCAGTTAAGGTCCTATCCGGAAAAATTTCGCAGAGTGATTCATATGTGCACAAATCATATTTTATCAAGATATCTTTATTTGATAATTAAATATGTGCGTTTAAGGGATTTTTTGAAGTGGAACTATTACCAAATATGGACCGATCCAGAAAAAATTTGGTACAATGTTTTATATGCCTATCCGCAAAAAATTTCGTAGAGTGATTTATGTAAAGACAAAACATATTTGTGTCGAATTTTGTCAAGATAGCTTTACTTGACATTGAAATATGTGTGTTTAAGTGACTCTCAGAAGTGGACCTTATATAGAAGCTATGACCAATAATGAACCGATCCGAGAAAAAAGTGATAGAATGATTCATATGTACACAAAACTTATTCAAGTCGAATTTTACCCCTATAGTTTTAGAATTCAATGAAATATATGCGTGTAAGTGATTTTCGGAAGTGGACCTTATATGGGAACTATGACCAATTATGGGCCCATTCGGGAAACATTTCGCAGAGTGATTCATATTTGGACAAAACATGTTTGGGTCGAATTTTATCAAGATAGCTTTATTTGATAATGTAATATGTGCTTTTAAGTGATTTTCGTAAGTGGACCTTATATGGGAGTTATGACCAATAATGGACCGACAGGTAAAAAATTTATAAAATGATTTGTACGTGCACAAAACATATACAAGTCGAAAATTATCCCAATAGCTTTAGTATTCAATGAAATATATGCGTTTAAGTGATTTTCGGAAGTGGACCTTATATGGGAGCTATGACCAATTATAGGCCTATCCGGAAAAAATTTCGTATAGTTATTCATGTTTAGGCACAACATATTTGTGTCGAATTTTGTCAAGATAGCTTTACTTGACATTGAAATATGTACTTTTAAGTGATTTTCGGAAGTGGACCTTATATGGAAGCTATGACCACTTATGGACCGATCCGTAAAAAATTTTGTAGAATGATTTATATGTTTACAAAACACATCCTACTCGAATTTTATCACAATAGCTTTATTCATCAATGAAATATGTGCGTTTAGGTGATTTTCGGAAGTGGGCTTTATATGGGAGCTATGACGAATAATGGACCGATCCGTAAAACATTTTGTAGAATGATTTGTATGTAAACAAAACAGATTTGTGTCGAATTTTACCCCGATAGCTGTATAATTCAATGAAATATATGCGTTTAAGTCATTTTCGGAAGTGGACCTTATATGGGAGCTATGACCAATTATGGGCCTATCCGGAAAAAATTTCGTAGAGTGATTTATATTTCGACTAAACATATTTGTGTCGAATTTCATCGAAATAGCTTTAGTTGACAATGAAATATGAGCTTTTAAATGATTTTCGGAAGTGGGCCTTATATGGGAGCTATGGCCAATAATGGGCCGATCCGTAAAAAATTTGGTAGAATGATTTGTATGTACACAAAACATATCCAACTCGAATTTTATCACAATAGCTTTATTCATCAATGAAATATGTGCGTTTAGGTGATTTTCGGAATAGGACCTTATATGGGAGCTATGACCAATTGTGGACCGACTGAGATCTACGTTGACAGTATGATTTCTGTTCATATTATATTTACATGTACAAAATTTCGTGTTGATACCGATATATTTGAGGGAGTTATTAACGATAAACTAATTTCCGGGAATATATACCTTTGTATGGGGGCTATGGGAAATATTGGATCGATTGTAAAGATTTTGAACATAATTGATCACTACTCTGAAAAAATAATGTATGACAAAATTCATCGAAATATCTTTGGTAGTTTCTGAGAAAACTTCAAAAGAATTATGAAAAAAACGTAATTTTTTTCGAGGTAGTCTGAAATTTTTACTCATAACTTTTTACGTTGTGAACCGATTTTGCTGATTTTCAATACCAAACTGCTTAGGATAATAATAAATATTTTGGGTGAATTTGGTTTATTTCCTTTGCTTAGTTTTAACGTGAGCGTGTTTTACACAGACAGACAGACAGACAGACAGACAGACGGACAGACGGACAGACGGACAGACGGACATAGCTAAATCGACTCAGAATTTGATAAGGACCCAGAATATATATACTTTGTTGGGTCTTAGATGAATATTTCTTGGTGTTACACACGGAACGACAAACTTATATATACCCTCTATCACCACTGATGGTGGTGGAGGGTATAAAAATGTATATACATACATATTACATATGTATAAAACACACATGCATACTTTTATATTAAGACTGACAAAAGCACAAAACAAAATTGTATGAATGTATAAATATGCAATCTATTTAACAAAGTAAATATAAATTTCTTTAAAGTTCTGTAATATAATATGTTGGTTAAGAAAAGTAACCCAGGAGATCAAAGGTTACAAAAATTAGTTTTTAGAGAATATCTCGCTTATAATGCGTCGTACGCGTTTTAATGTTATTATAATTTCTACAGAGAATTGAATTTCTTACATTTTGGTTGTTGTTGTTTTCGAACTATAGTGCATTGTTTTTTCATTGCAATGACATTTTCAGATCTTAATATTTTTAACACCAATACAGAAATGTCGCATTTTTTCTTTCCAATATAAGCCAAAAGTACATAATTAATTTCAGTTACATCTCTTATCACAGCATCACTCTCTGGCCCATAGTGCAATGTCCGTCTATCCGAAATGGGGTCAGAGGTCATAATTATGAATATATTTTGGAAAAATTTAGTCGACATAATTTACAAAATCAGGAAAATATTTGCACTAAATTCCATTGAAATCAGACTACGACTTCAACTAGCTCTAGATAACCGAATCTAATTTGTTTCCAATATTAATGTAAACCATACTGTTTTTACTCTTTTCAAAATTCAAAAATTGTTATAAAATTTAAAGTCTGATTTTAATAAAATTTGGTGGAATATTACTCTAAATATGTGGATTATGACGACCAAGTTTTTTCTAATTCTGATCATAAATATGACCTGTAATACTATCTGAAATTAAAAAGTACAATCTATATTAATATTTGAAAATATTAGTGCAATGGAAAAATAATGCACTATAGCTCGAAAACAAATAATGATACTCTAAAATCTTCTTCAACCAAAATATTAAGTTATTCGACAAAAACTAATTTTTGTAACCTTTGACCTCCAATATCTCGCAAAGCGCACAAGACTTTTAATACCTTACTAATTATGCTAAGGGGAAGCCAATTTTTACTTAGATATCTGAAATTCCCCAGATTGCTAATTTTTTTTGCCTAATTGTCCTGGAGTAAAAGAAGTAATATTCGTTTTGACAAGAAATGATGAAAAATTCTAAAACTCATACAGTTATTTATAATATCGAACATTATTGAAAGTTGTATAACATTTGACGAATATTTTATACAATGAGTGTATCAACTATGAATGTAAATTCTATTTGATCTAAGCTGAAATATAATAAGTTACTATTGGCTCTCTATGAATTTTTATCCATAATATGGATACGTAACGTATACGTAATATTTAATTTTTGCTGCCACAATTTTACCATGAAATGTTAAATATTTCCCTTTTAATATTACATTGAAAAGAGCGAGAGTAGACGTTTTATATATCAATGGATAGGGAATTAAGTCTAGTTCTTAGCAATTTATAAATTTTTTTAGTAATAAGGAAACTCATTGAAGACTTTTTTAAAAAATGTGGCAAAAATAGCTTTATGTTGAATATATGCAAAGACATAAATTTTAAAATGTAAATAAAGATTACATTTACCGATAAGGAATTTTCATATATTGAGAATATCAAACTAATAAGAAATTTTGCAATTTATTATCAGAAATTCCTTAATTCTCAAAAACGATTTGGAAAATTTCAAAAATGTAATATTAAAATTTTTTGACTACACAGAGAAAACAGATTCGTTGTGATAACCGAATTTGTTTCCAATCGAATTTAGTCGGTTCTAACAACTATCACTTAATTCAATTCTGATGACCGAAAAATTCGATTGGCATTATTGAATATATAGAACACGGAACCGTTTAAATATACAATTCGGTTGTAAGAATTAAAACTAACAGCAATACTAATTGAAATATTATATATTACCCACATATTTGTGGATTGTATTTATGCACAATAAAATTTTATAAAAGAAATATATGTATGTATGTAAATGTTTATAAATAAAATATATACATCTCGAAACTGCTTCAGAGTACCTTACATATCCTATTTTTGGTTTGGTGTTACATAAGATTTTGATCACAGCTCGTCAAAATATTCCGCATTAGATGGATGGCTTGTAGACAGCATTTCTTATTTCCATTGCTGCAAAAGTGTTAAAAACTCGTCAAATCATATACAAAATTGAAAAATGATGAACATTACCTTTTTATATTTTTATTCATCTTAATATTAAGCCGCATCACTTACATATTTATGCACAATAACATCTATTATATTTATCTTTTTAAAATATTTACAATATTTTTTATATTTTCTTTAATAATTATTCTTGAAACGTCAACAAAATGTACCAAATTTTCGGTTGGGAAAATCGTATTGTTTTTTCAGCTTTTAAGTATTTCTAATATATAATTGGTTGTAGTGATTGAAAGCTAACAATCTGACTCCAATTTGTTAGCCCTAATATATTTTTCAATTACAACTACTAATATTTGAAGTTGTTGCATTCAAATGATAAATTAAATTCGGGTGTATCTACTGAATTAATGAAAACAATTTATAAAAGACACAAGTCGGTTAAATTAACTAATTTGAAAATTATTAAAACCGTAATTTGATTACAATAATGGTTTTACAGTTCTGAATATAGAAAATCGCTTGGTTTTATGTTTTTTTAATAACAACGATGGAATTTTAGTTCAAATCTCTAAATATTTGTAATAAGAACCGATTTCCTTTTGATCCTTTTTCTGTGTGTATAATATCCATACCAGTGGCAGGGTTATGGAGACTCTTTACAGAATAATAAAGAACATATTGGTCCTTCTAAAATGGGTTACTATAATTTGATATCGACTGATGCGAGTTGAGAATTTTTGTTGGATTTTACATAAAAAGTTGGCATTTTTCGGATGCACGCACACATAGATTTCTAACACACACACACATAGATTTCTTGTTGAATATATAAATCATTATCCCTCATTGATGCTGTATCGAAACTTGTAAATAACAATTTAAATGCCACACAATTTTCTACCTAATTTATTTACAAAAATCACTAACAATATTATTGTTTTGTTGCACATCGTTGTTGGGTTTGAGAATGTTCACACATGTGTGGTAAAATTTTGTATGTTGTCCTAAAAATAAACAAAAAAAGGATCCACTTTTTTCTATTTTATATTTATAAGCATGACTATGACTTTGTCCCATAGACAAAAAAAAACACAGTCACTGACATTTAAAAGTTATTTAGAGAGCAGTAGATGGAAGAAAAAAGAAGAAAACCAATTTGTTAAATAACCAATAAAAGAGAAAATATGTAACATGAAGGGAAAGAGAGTAAACAGTAGCAGTAAAGGGCTTAAAGTACAGCAACAACAACAACAACAACAACAACAACAAAACAAAAGATTGTTAAGGCATTAAATTGACTTTCAGGAAAATTTACAAGTTTGACACATGAGTTTGTTAAATAGGAAAACAGTTTGTGGGAGAAAAACGAGGTTAGTATAATGAAAGAGAATTCTATGTAGTTAGAAACTCAGAGTTACCTACATATGTATGTATGTATGTATATGTCTAGGTATGTATTAGGTGTATGCATGATTGTGCTTGTTTGTGAAAGTAAATACCATTATAGTATCAGGTACTTAGTAGTCATTACATATGCTTATTTATACATAACAATACACTCACACGTTAGTAGTAAATAAAGTGTCCTAATCGTAGAGCAAAGTGTATTATGACTTTTCACACAATAACACAAGGGGAAGTTTGTTCAGATGAATATTTGTATTAAATCGAAACATATTGTTCATTAGGGAGAGCTTTACATTTTCTATAATATCTAAAAGTTGTATAAGTATGACACTTGTGCTGTTAATATTTCTTAAATTGTATAATTTTTACTCGTCTTGCAGCCACTGTTTTGTTAAGAAACACACATTGACCTACCACGAAATAGCTCCAAAGCCATATTAAGGAGGTACCTTTATAAGAGGCCTATGTGAAATAATATAACAATTTACACCAAACGCAATATGGGTCGTTCTAATGTATTGTATACCAAATTTCATCGAATTATCGACCTGTACTTTGATTATAAATTTTAGATGGACGGATGAACATGGGTTGTTGTAGTTCAATTTGTATACATTAAGGTATCTGTAGGACCAATATTTTTGTACGCTACAAACATTACCTCAAATGTATAATACCCTCTCCACTATGTTGTTGTAGGTTATAAAAAATTACGACAAATGTGTTTTATTTTCAACAACTAGCAGTATGTAGCGTATACTCTATATTTAATTTCTTACATATTCATACGGCATATTATTAATGTGTATTCGAGCGTTTTGAAAAGGGAAAATAATATTCTTGTGTGCCACTTGAATAATTTTTTTTGCATCTATACGAACAGTGCACTTTAAAATAACTAACGTTAAGATAAAGTAAAAAGAGTAATTTTTATTATTACCTGTACAAAAATCTATGAAAAAAGTTGTTATAGTCGACTATGTTGAACTCTTCATATGCACTATTATATATCGATATTAATAAGGGAATTCTCTAAGAAGAATTATATTGGGGATATGATCAATTATTGATTGATTTATTTTTAAGACAGTTATATGCATATGTAACGTCAGATCTTTCACCTTAAAATGTACTAATTAGAGAGCATATAAAGCCATTATAAAGTTGTTTAGCAGCCAATTAAAATGTAGAATAAATTAAGGTAAAGCTAGACATAGATACCTTTTCACTGGTCTTCTGAAAATCGCATAGATAAGTTTTATAATATCATTAACAATTTTTAGCATACTTAAGTCTAAAGGAACCCTTTGAGAAGAATTTTATTATCTTAAGTTATCTTATAAGTAATTTTTAGTCCTGATTATAGCCTAGCCTATAGTTCATATTATAGTCTAGTTCCTAGCCACCAATCGGCTATTTTACGATAGCTATGAAACCTTTAAATGTATACGTTGCAATCATCAACACAATATCAGAAAACCCTCAGCTTACAGTGGCGTTGGTTACGCTAAATAAGCTTTAGATTTCCTTCCACACTGTAGAGTACAACTGAGTTTAAACAAGTTAGAGTGCTAAATTCGGCTGAGCCGAATCTTAAATACCCTCCACCAGCTACTTTTATATTAATACCTTTCTAATTGATCAAATATTTGTAGAAATAAGTTTTCTCATGTCTTAAATAGAAAAATCCCAAGATTTAAACAGCTTAAATCTATTACAATTCCAAGATTTATTGAACATTACAAACACAATTTTCTTTATATTTTTATAGCGCTTAGCGATATTTAGTAATTTGCATGTATGCATGTGTGTGAAAAATTAAAGGATTTTCAAAATACATATATATAATCTACACAAATTGATAATGTAACTAGTTAAATACGGTTAAAGTGCTTTCAGGGGCAGGACCTAGATATGACCAATTATAGTCCGATCGTAAAAAATTATTTAAGCTAAATTTCTGTACATAAAAGCTATATTTCAGTAAAATTTTATATCTATATCGTAATTTAGTAATAAGTAACGTATGTTTAAGTGATTTTCGGAAGGGAACCTTGTATGGGACCGACCGCACCCATGTTATGAGCCGATCGTGAAAAATCTTGAAATAGAATTTTTGTATACAATACTTACGCCAAATTTCATATGGATATCTTAATTTAGTAATGAGTTATGCGCGTTTAAGTGATTTTCGGGGGGGGACCTTGTATGGGAGCTATGACCAATTATGGACCGATCGTAAAAAACTTTCACAGTAATGTTTCTGTGCATATGTGTAATACTTGTACCAAATTTTATATTTATATCTTAATTAAGTAATGAGTTATGCGCGTTTAAGTGATTTTCGGGAGGGGACCTTGTATGGGAGTTATGACCAATTATGGACCGATCAGAAAAAACTTTCACAGTAATATTTCTATGCATATGGGCAATACTTATGCCAAACTTTATATGGATATCTTAATTTAGTAATGAGTTATGCGCGTTTAAGTGATTTTCGGGAGAGGGCCTTGTATGGGAGCTATGACCAATTATGGACCGATCAGAAAAACATTTCACAGTAATGTTTCTGTGCATATGTGTAATACTTGTACCAAATTTTATATGGATATCTTAATTAAGTAATGAGTTATGCGCGTTTAAGTGATTTTCGGGAGGGGACCTTGTATGGGAGCTATGACCAATTATGGACCGATCAGAAAAAACTTTCACAGTAAAATTTCTATGCATATGGATAATACTTATGCCAAATTTTATATGGATATCTTAATTAAGTAATGAGTTATGCGCTTTTAAGTGATTTTCGGGAGGGAACCTTATATGGGAGCTATGACCAATTATGGACCGATCGGAAAAAACTTTCACAGTAATATTTCTATGCATATGTGCAATACTTATACTAAATTTGTATGCATATATTAATTTAGTAATGAGTTATGCGCGTTTAACTGATTTTCGGGAGGGGACCTTGTATGGGAGCTATGACCAATTTTGAACCGATCGGAAAAAATTTTCACAGTAATATTTCTATGCATATGGGCAATACTTATACCAAATTTTATATGGATATCTTTATTTAGTAATGAGACATAGCTAAATCGACTCAGAATTTCATAAGGACCCAGAATATATATACTTTGTTGGGTCTCAGATGAATATTTCTTGGTGTTACACACGGAATGACAAAGTTATATATACCCTCTATCACCACTGATGGTGGTGGAGGGTATAAAAATTTAAATTAATTCATTCGTTCATTCATAAAAATGGCTGAAATACAGGACGTGCTATTGGCAACTAAATGCATAAATGTTTGTAACTCTATACAAAAGTGTTGATGTTACCTGTCATTGTAATCTTTGCCGTCAATGATGATGACGATGATGATGCCAATGCTACTAGTATGTTTATTGTTTCAACAGATGACAATGTTGGTTGCACAAATGATATTCAAAGTGAGTGAATGTATCTTTTTTTATAGTTTTTGATGTTTTTCTACTCCATTTGTTGGTATGTAGGTGTTGCATAAATATTTTATACAAACATATATACAATGTTTATATTATTGTAGTTGTTGCTGCATCTAAAGCTGTTGTATGAATAAAAATTACTTTGTTTTAGCCAGGTTCACACTATTACATTGTTTACATTGTGTACCACTTTTCAGGCATCTGTGTAAAAAACTAACAAAAACTATAACAAGAATAACAGAAAAGAAAGTGTATTGCAAAAACAACTCTTTTGTTTAACACCTGCAGCCAAAATGGTATAAAGTTGAATGTTTTTGTTATAGTTATAGTTGATGTTGCTGATGTTGTTGTTTCACTTTATGGCGCAACTAATTGCTCACTTTATGGCTTTTTTACATAAAAAGCCTCTTAGAATAGTTGGTAGCAACAATAACTACAATAAAGAGAAATGAAAGCAACAGCAACAAAAGTTATAAAATGGTTTAATTTCCTCTTTTTTTGTCTTTTTCACTTTTCACAAAAGAATTCCTAATATGAATAAATAACTACAAAAAAAAAACAGAATAAAGCAGAGACAATCAAGCAAACAATTGAATAAAATATAAATAGTTTTTTAAATATGTAATATAATAATAGAGGCAGACTTGCAACTCATACATACATAGATAAATTGAAGTGTTTTATGTATATAATTCTTAATGTTATTTTAGAATTTTCTATACCATTGTTTAGATAAAGTTTTCAAATATTTATAAACATTTTGCTAGACAACAGAAAAAGTGTGAATTTTAAAATAGTCATTTGTCTATTATGGTTTAACTACATTTAGTCGCTAGATGTCAGGTTGCAGTTCATTCAACTTTTTATTCTTTCTTTTTCAGTTTTGTGACATTCAGTGACTAAACAGACAATGATAGTTAAGGCATAGACTTTGAAAACTTAGAGCATTACACTTTTGAAAAGAATACATAGAAAGTACATCTTGAATTTTAATTTCAAGTATTAAAAGAACAATGTGATGTACAATTTAATGTTCATGAATTTGTTATGTTGTACGCCACCATAGGAATGAAAATATTTGAAGAACATACATATATTGTTAAATTAGATAATTTTTAAATGTTAAAAATCAATAAATGACTTCATTATTGAAATAAAATGTTTACATTGCTATATGTTTTATAGAAAATAGTAAAGATGGAAAAACTTCTCATCAGTGAATAACATATCAGAAAGATACCAATTACAAATAAGTAAAAGTATTTGATTTTTTTAATTTAGGCTAATAAGTTTATATTTGATGCAGGTCCGGCAGAATGATTTTGGTATAAATAAGGAATACATCTAGATTTCAAAAAATCTTTCCTGACGCATCACTTAATGAAGATATCTTACTACATTCAAACCTTGGCCTGTGAATACCCCTAAAAGAGAAATTATTGTCCAAAATGTTTTTATCCAAAAAAAAATATTTTTGAGCACATCTACTGTCCATAACAGGTTATGGAGGTAGTAAACCTGACGAATGACGCCAAAGCCATTTGACGCAACTAAATCAGAAATTAAAATGTGGGTGAGAGAATTCCATAAGGCTTCTTTGAATAATGAAACGGTGGGTAGAACCACAAAGATGAGGTTATTATAATGATACGTGTATTCTAAGTAGACATAGAGGATTACGGACACACATATACCCCACCAAACAATTGTGCTTCCTAAGAAGCAGATTTGTAAGGCAGAACCACAAAGATAAGGTTATTATAATGATACGTATTCTAAGTAGACATAGAGTATTACGGCCACAGATATACCCCAGCAAAAAATTGTGCTTCCTAGGTGTTCACATCAGTGAACACATAACACTGTCCATCCCTGACGTCATTTAATACCCACACATAACTGCAGCCAACTTCATCTACATATGAACGTCAGCTGCAGCTTTGGCCTTCAGCTTTAACTTACTTCTATTCTAATCCACCTGTGAGAAGAACAAAAAGTGTGTGCGCTAAACGAACAAACAAACAAAACAACAAACCCTACAACAAACAAAACAACAAACCAAACAACAGCAAATTAAAAGTTTGTAAATAAATAAATAAATTATAAACTTAACCCTAAATAAAAACTAGTGATAAAACTTATAATTAGTGATAAACCCTAAAACTAAAAATAAATACTAAATCTAGTGGAAATCTTAATTTTCTTAATTTATAGCACAGTTTGTATATCACAGTTAAACCAATTAAAATTTATATCTAAAACTTATATCTATTGTTAAAGGAATTAAATGATTGTGAAAACCCTAAACCAATATTAAAAGATTAAAACCCTAAAACCTTTAAAAATACTTACAACTAAAATAAAATCTAAATAATATAACCTAAAAATACTTACCCTATATACCTACCCTATGTACTTACCTTATATACTTACCCAAAAGATCAATAAACACATAAGTATTATAACGTTTTATGAAAATATCCCAAGCCTTCCTTATTTACCCTTCCTCCTAATTCCCGCGTAAGTACCCATCTACCCATCTCCCTCTAACCCCTAAATAAACACTAGGAAGCAGATTTGTAAGGCAATTGCTACTGCTTACACTTGTTATAAATGATTACATGATTCCTATATGGAATTCCTCGCATAGGGGATCGGCTTAAGGAATCCAAAATGTGCATATTTCTCATTGTTGAAATTACGCTGATTTCACTGAATTAATATTATTTTTCAACACTGAACATTGATTCAAATGTAGAAAGATACACAAATTAAGTGATTTTAGAGCTATTGAGAAGCAAATTTCTATACCACAAACAATTATTGCTGAATATGTGCCTTCCAAAATCATTTTTGTAAGGTAATAATTTTAAGATGCAATAGAGGAAGCAGTTAGGGATGCAGTAGTTATATTTTTTGCTTCCATATCAAGAATATTTTTTGCTGGGACACAAATCAGATGAATGTAGAGCATGTAGAGAGGACAGTGAAACTCTGAAGCACTTTGTTTGCAACTTTCAGGCTTTCGACGACATTAGATCTAAATTTCACTGAACGAACACTGATTGGAAAATTCTTAGGAATTACTTACGTCTAGTAAACTGAGCTTTTGAATATCGGAATATAATACGCTCAGAAAATACCAACATTTCCCTAGGTGTATTTCTTCGGATTTTATGTAAAAATCTTTTTTTATACGAGTAGTGAAAATATAAAAAATCTATTTCGAAAATTATAAGAAATAGGGACAAAATTATAAAAATCTGTATTCACTTTTACAAATATAAAAAATAACCAAAATCTGAAATCAAAAAAAAAAAAATCCATTTATTTCGGATTCTATAAGAGATCTGTGATAAAAAAAAACGATTTTTGTGAGAAAATATATAAGATTATTTGTTTCCAAAACTATAAGATATAGAGTAAAAAAAGTGATTTTTGAGTCCATTATTGTGCAAACTATAAGAAATAGATACAAAGACAAATTTATTCCATTTATTTCAGAATATATAATAGAGCAAAAATAATGAAATCTGTGATCCTTTATTTCCCATCAAAAACCGATTTTTTGGTAAAATTATTAAAATCCATTTTTTCGGAAACTGTAAGAGATAAAGACAAAATATCGAAAATATGTCCATTTATTCAGGGTTGGGTGGTAATGACTACATTTTCAATTACAATTATATTTGAAGTAATTGTAATTGAAGCTTTACCAATTGCAATTACTTGTAATTGTAATTGAAACTTTACCAATTACAATTACTTGTAATTGTAATTGAAGTTTTGACAATTACAATTCTTTGTAATTGTAATTGAAGTTTTGAAGTTTGAGAATTTCCAATTACAATTACATGTAATTGTGAATTTTGTTCCTTATAATTACATGTAATTTGTAATTAGTAATACCTTAATGACAATTACAATTAATTTTAATTGGAAACTTCAATTACAATTACAAATAATTGTAATTGGCAAAACTTCAATTAAAATTACAAGTAATTGTAATTGGTTATTGGTCAATTCCGCATAATTGGAACATTTTCAATTACAATTACAAGTATTTGTAATTGGTTATTACTCAATTACATATTACAAGTAATTGTAATTGACCATTTTATAAATTACTTTGTGTTATCATTACCCCCCATGACTGCATTTATTTTGAAATCACTTTGTCGTTTTGACTTTTACATTTCCACTGAGTTCCTTTTGGACCAACATTTTTATATAGTTGGACGTGTGCCAGTCATCCAAAATGTTCAGTTTTCATATTTTTAGATACGTACGTATGTATTGTACAAAATAAGTCTGTTCAAAAGTAAAATTTTCTTTAAAAGTCCCAACAGTTCTTTTATTCTCTAAACGCGTATGATGCATTTTCTTCTTAATGGGAATATTAAGAAAACATTTCATTTCCTTATTAGTATTGCGTGACCAACGTTTTGTATCTGCTTCTGTTACTCTTATTCACTTTCAATTTAATGTATTTTTGTAAAGAAACCTTTTAATTAAGCTGAAAGGTGTCTGAATGTACAACAAACACGCGACATAAACAATAAAAGAACAATTAATTATGATGTCCTTTCGAAGGTCTACATTTTATTAATTCTTTTTTATTTCAGTTTTAATTCTTAACGTTTTTTGTTTTTTGTATAACCGAAAACAGATAAAACCTCTTTTCTCGTGTTATATTTAACACGATGAAATGAAATGTAAATTTATTTTTGATAAAATGATTAAATTGTTAAGCGTGTAGTAAGATGGCAAAAAAACATTTGTTACAAAAGATTGATGGTTAGTTTAATTTTATTAAAAAAAAGTTGTTCTTTTGTAGATTTCGTTTAAGTTGTTAGAGATTTCTGTTTTTGTGGTTGAAGGATTTTTATTAAGATTGATGAGATTAAAAAAAAAAAAATCTTTTTAAAATTTTATAATAAATCTTAAACATATATGTATAAAGACTAAAAAGTACTAGTTAGAGTCATTATTATCAAATGTAATTTGATTTATTTTAAAACAGACTGAAGCAATAGCTAAGTAGAGGAATCATTTTGAATATGAAACTAAAGGTTCCTCTAAGTTTTCAAAAAAATAACCCTAAAACTTTTTGAAGAATTAAAATAAGAATCAATTGATCCAAAAAAAGAAAATTCTTAAGAAAGTTTTACAAAGCCTTTTGTCAACTTTTTATATGCGTTACAAATACTAGCACAAATGCATAATATCCTCCTCACTATAGTGGCATAATCTGTAAGCAAAATAGTATTTACCCCTAGAGAGCAGAACACTCCAAATGATTTACACTTCTTTTTTCCAAAGCTGTCCTTTTATTCAAATATCATAATCCACTTATAATAATCATTTTGTCCCTTAAATGCCATAATGACTTCCAAGTTAATGTTATGTAAGTATTGAAAGTATGAAACAACAAAGTTTATATTATTTATTATTTACTGGTATTTTATTTTTCTTTATTCTTTTTTCAAGCAATTTCTCTGTAAGACACTTAAATGACTTTTAAAGTGGTCACCAATGACATAAAATACTTAAGGCCATTTTTCTTTTGTTTAAGCCTTTTTTTAAACATTTTTTTGCACAGTCTTGTTTATTGTACTTGTATTTTTTTTTTTTTTGTATTTTCAACAAAGTAAGAAGTGTTTTAGAATAAAAAGAAAAAGAGGGTTACATGTCAACGGCAGTCTTTTCTTAATTGTTTTAAATTTAAAATGCTGCTGAGCAAAAAATGAACAAAGTAAATACTATGTTAAAGATTAAAGAAAAAAGGTGAACAAAGACTTTTATTTTATGCTTAAATGGCTAAAGTTCATTGATGAAAAAAAAAATAAACATAAAACTAAATATAGGTTTTAGTAAAAGTTTAGACTCGATTTTTTAGAGTAAACTAATTAAAACACAAAATTTAGCACAGTTAATTTTTGTATTAGACATGATGGTAATTAATATAAATTCATGAAGGTTTGAAAAGTTATTTTCTGTGAAGATTGTTTTAAAGCAACTTATAGACTGTACCTTAGGTCATTCATGTTAGAGTGCTATATTCGGCTATACCGAATTTTAAATACCCTTCATCAGCAATCTACTTTTTATTAAAACCCCTTTAACTATCTAATCTTTAGATAACTTGACAAAATTTATATTGAGGGTACTAACATTCATATTTTGAATAGGTCCAGATAAATTTATATTGATAGGCCAGTTCGAAAACATTTTAATAGAATGATTTATCTATACACAGAACATTTTTACATTTAATAACAAATTATTATATGGGAGCTACGACAACTTATGGACCGATCCGGAAAAATAATTCCATATAATGATTTATATGCAAAAAAATCAAGTCGAATGTTACTCCAAATGATATATTAATTAATGAAATATGTGAGTTTAAGTGATTTTCGGAAGTGGACTTTATATAGGAGCTATGATCAATTACAGGCCTATCCGGAAAAATTTCGTAGAGTGATTAATATGTACACAAAACATCTTTGTGACGAATTTTATCCAGATAGATTTATTTGACAATGAAATATGCGCATTGAAGTGATTTTTTTAAGTAGACCTTATATGGGAGCTATTACCAAATATACGAATTAGGGGCCTATCCGGAAAAAAATTTCGTAGAGTAATTCATAAAATATATAGATAAAACATATTAGTGTCGAATTTTATTAAGGTAGCTTTATTTGACAATGAAATTTGTGCGTTTAAGTGATTTTCGGAAGTCGTCCTTATATGGGAGCTATGACCAATAATGAACCGATCTAAAATACAATTTGATATAATTATTTGTATGTACACAAAGCATATTCAACTCAAGTTTCATAACAATAGCCTTATCAACCTTATATGGGAGCTATAACCAATTGTGGACCGACTGAGATCTACGTTGGTAGTACGATTTCTGTTCATATTATATTTGTACGTGTTGATACCGATATATTTGAGGGAGTTATTAATGATAAACAAATTTCCGGGAACCTTTGTATGGGGGCTATGGGGAATATTGGATCAATTGTTATGAATTTGAACATAAAAATAATAGGTGACAAAGTTAATCGAAATATCTTTGGTGATTTCTGAAAAAACTACTTAAGAATTGGGAAAAATATATAATTTTTTTCGAGGAAGTCTGAAATTTTTACTCATTACTTTTTACGTCATTAACCGATTTTGCTGATTTTTAATACCAAACTGCTTAGGATAATACCAAGTATTTCTGGTGAATTTGGCTGATTTCCTTTTCTTAGTTTTAACGTGTTTTACACAGACAGACAGATCAGCTAAAAATGTCACAAGGAGAATATATATACTTTGTTGGGTCTAAGTTGAATATTTCTTTGTGTTACTCACGGAATGACTAACTTATATATACCCTCTATCACCACTGATGGTGGTGGAGGCTATAAATATATTATCACAGGAAAAGTAAATATAATATATATACATTAAGATGTTTTATACCCTACACCAGTGTAGTGGGGTTTGTGTTCTTGTTTATAACTGTCAAAGTATTTCTGCTATATCAACTCTTAGCACTAAAATAGGATCGCGTTGGTCATGGCACCTTTTTACAAATATTATAAAAAAACAAATGTGAAAAAGTGTATTTTCAAGCCACCTAAACTCAAAGACCGATTTTCGAAAGTTAACTACATTATACTTACAACTGCTGTAGAGTATTGTATTATTCAAAGAATTCCAGTTAAAGAACCAGCGTAACGTTAAATAATCAGTAAAAATTTTAGATGAATACTGCAGTTTTCTAAACAACAAATACTTTTAATTTAATGAATATTTCCAATGAAAAATTAAAAATAAATGAAACATAATATTCATATGTATATGTAAGTATGTATTTCCAATGAATAACTGTATAAATATAAATATATGTATGTATTTGTATATATAAAATTTAATTTAATAAAATAAAATTTTCACACATAAAAATATGAAAACAAATCCATGCATATACACCCACATTATCTGAATATGAACATGTTTATATAAGATACAACACATAATTACATACGCACATACACAAAAGTAGAATTCTGGATAAAATTTTGCCTAAAATTGTAAAAAAAAGCTGTGGGTTCATTCACTCTCTTCATATGCATATTTACATTGAGGTTTATGGGAATGTTTGTTTTTGTGAAAAAACACAATTATTTGTTTGTTTTTTTTTATAATTAAAATATAATTAAAATTGTTTTATTAAAATTAAATATAAATAAAATTTTAAAAAGTATACATATATTAAACAAAGATTTCAAACGTCAGAATAATAATTTTAGTAATTGTTTTAGATCCGTTTAATTATATTTTAATGAAACTATTTTGAAAGAGATATTTTTAAATAAATTCGTTGAAAAATAAAATTATTGTTTAATTTTCTGTTAAAACAAAACATTTATGATTATAAAAATTGTTTAATTTCATTCATCAAATGTATATTCTCAAGGCAAATTTCTTTTAATTAAAAATACAATGTATCTATTTCCTAGACCTTTTGAAATAAAGTTAAATGACGACATATGTACATATAAATACATTTGTATGTATATAAATTAAGGAAAACAATTATAAAAGTTTATATTCTTATTTACAAAAAATTATAAAAATAAAAATGTTTTTTTTTAAAAAAACTTTTTTAGATGACACTTATTCTATATTATAAATTATGTGACGTATGAGCATTTTTTTAAATTTAATAATAAGTATGCGCCACACTCTCCATGATCTGATGTCCAGTTGTTTATAAACGGTTTATTTTGCAAATAAATGGATATTTCGTGAACATTTCAATATAGCTTAATGAAGTTTTACATATTTGAAGCTGAAGTACCTATGAGATCATTTAGCTATTCATTGCTTTGTGACTAGAATAAGGTCATTTACCATGCTGTGATTGTATAGATATATAAGTAAATACAAATTAAACTTCCTATTTAATTAATTTCCTATGCTGCTCAATAACGACTGTGATTACAGCCATGTTAAAGAAACATACATTTTAATGAAGAATATTCCTTGCTTTGTTTTCAATCACAGAAAAATTCGAATTCATCTTCAATTTTTGTAAATTTCATTCAAATGCTTAATTTCAACTCGCACATATAAATTGCTACGGTTTAAACAAATCAATAAATATAAATTCGTTCTATATTCTCTGCATTATATGTACTTGATTAAAAACATTTAATTTACATGTTCTTTACAAAAAATAAACTTTTTATTAAATTTAAAACCAGAATGAAATAAAATGTGATTGATACACACATTCATTAATGATAAAATCAGCGAGATGTAGACGAAAACAATTGCATCCGTGTATTCATACTGCAATAGAAATAACACAAGTAAAAAACATGTAATGTAAGGCTGTTATACTCAGCTGTGCCGAATCCTATATAACCCTCACCATAGTGTATTTCAAAAAAATATACTATAATTTTTTTTTTTATTTTTTAAAAAACTTTTAATTTAATTAGTTTTTCCAATTTTTATATTTTCGAATTTGAACTGAATTCAACTTCTTATTTATTTTAATACTTGGGTCAAGAAGTTGTATTTACTTAAATTCATTTTGACATTTTTTTAGAAAACGCGACCTCTACTTTGGTCATATATGTATGTATATAGATATACATACATATATAGCCGGGACAGTCAGCCTATATAACAAAATATACTTAGAAAATTATTTTAAATCGTTAGATATATATAGTTTAAGGTGAGTATATGGCAAATATTTTTGGGCGTTACAATCATTGGCACAAATGCATAATAAAATCAAGTAAGATTTTATAGTCGGGCGAGGCCGTTCATATAATACCCTAAACCTGTTACAAAAATAAAATGTGATTTAGTTTTCATAATAAAGCATTTATGTTGATATACTGAAGCCATTTATTGTTGAATAAAATTGTGGACATTTAAGTCAAATTTTGAAGGGGCTTTTTATAGGGGCTAGGGTCAAATGAGTCCCTATAATTATAAATTTCATGAGGGTCATTAAGGCTAGTATATAACTTCGTTTTACAGCTTTTTGTCGAGATACAAGTATATATTAAACATAATTATGAACTTAAAAGGCCCATTCGGCGGGTTCAGTTGTATGGGGGCTAGGTGAAATAATGGACCGATGATATTAATTTTCAATAGAATTCGTCTCCGGTACCATGGAAGATCATGTGCCAAATTTCATTGAATTATCTGCAAAATTGCGACCTGTAGTTCTAGGTGAAATAATGGACCGATCTTAACCATTTTCAATAGGCTTCGTCCCTGGGACAATAGAAGATCATGTACCAAATTTCATTGAATTACCTTCAAAATTGCGACCTGTAGTATGATTACAATGTTTACATGGACGAACAGGCGGACGGACATAGCTAAGTCGACTCAGAAAGTGATTCTAAGTCGATTGGTATATTTTAAGGTGGGTATAGGGCCAATATTATTGTGCGTTACAAACATCAGCACAAACCCAATATACCCTCCCCACTAAAGTGGTGTAGGGTATAACTATAGTTTGTATAAATTTTCATCATATAATACTCGTGGAGCAACAAAAATGTAACTGCAATAGCAATATAGCCAACTAAAACACCAAATGCAATTGTCTGCCACAGAGTTCTGTATAATACATACATATGTATAAATAAATCCAAAAAAAAAATATAGATATAGAATTTCATGTTTAATAATTGATAAACATAACTTACACACAAATACATTTATATGGTGGTAGACAAATATATTTTGTAAATAAGTTTTTATATATATGAGGCCGGTACACAAAAAATAAATCTGTTATATTTCTAATAATATACCTTGATTTGTTGATTTTTGGTCTACAAATATGTTTTCTGTAAGATGCTGTATATTTTTATAGGACTTAGATCACATATGGACCGAACGTTAAAAAATTTATGCGACTGATGTATTATCGCAACGAAATCCCCCTTTAATATTTTTTTCTAATACGTCATGTTTCTTTAATATTGAAAACATTTCTTTAACCCTTGTTTCACCAACGTTACTCCTCAATGGTTTTTACTAAATTTTGTTTTGTTAATAGCATTTACAACACTGTAAACCTGCAAAAATGTAAGACCAAATATGGTTCCATTTGGAAATTTGCAAAAAATATTAACATGAAAATTTGCACTTTCATTGCAAAAAAAAATCTATTATATAAAGATTCTACGTGTTAGAAATAATTTAACACCTCGGTTCAAAAGCAATCAGCCAAAAATATCTTTTTCCTGATCTTCGATTAAAAGAAATTTGGAGATAATTTTTAGTTAAAAACTATTTAAAAAACTATATACATATATCTGATAGAATAGAGCAAAATTTGGATCCCGGAAGTATCTTAGATATTTTTGACAAATAATACATACGGACAAATATTTGGTGCGGAAGATGTTTCTATAAAAACGGCATGATTTCCATTTTTGATTTATTATTGACTATCATTTTTACTATTTTTCCAGAAGGACATTTGCATGGAGGTTGGATAAAGACATGAATTTTGACAACTTTTAAAGGAATTAGTGTAGATAATAAATGCCATTTAAACTCAATTTACTGGCAAACTATAAGTTCACCAAAGTTCATTGGTTTTAAAGTGGTAATGTTAGAATTTCTTTAAAAAGAATAAAAAATTAACAAAATTACTTAAAAGAATTCGTTTTTATATTATTACATTTCATAAATATCAAAAACAAAAACTTTTCTAAAATAGCAACAGAAATGTTTTATTTCTTCTACTACTAGTACTGGATAAAGGATAAACAGTCATGCAACTAACAAATAAAATAAAATATTTTTTCAACAACTTTATCAAAAAAATATACAATATACATACATACACTGAAATATGGTTGTGTTTGTTTACCAACAACAACAATATCAGATAGACATACATTCATACAAATAACAAAACCAGGTAAATATTACAACAACTACTTCCACAGGCGAACAATTCTGCTTTTGAAATGCACTAATACCTGTATGTGTTTGAGTCTGTGATGGAATAAATAACTTACATAAATGCATTCATTCTCTAGATATGTATACAATTATGTGTATATATATACATGTATGGGCGAAAAAATAAGTGTAAACTACTTTAATAATTTAGAGTGCCTTTTTAACTAGTTGGTAGTGTTCGCGTCTATCAATACGGAGGTTGTGGGTTCGATTTCCACCAGGATATGATATACATACTTCCTCCTTACAAACTAACTAAATAGTTTTATACAATATAGCAAGAGATTTTTTCCGTAAAGCACAAAAATACATATTCAGATAAAAATATCTGGCGGCCTATATGTATTCGTAAGAATTACATGAAAAAATTTAAGATTTTAGAATCAAACATTTAATTCACACGCCTACTTCTCTGCCACATGTGTTAATATACATATTTTCATGTATGTATTCAGTTGGGCATGCAGGTGTATGTATGTATTTATATTTGTTTAAGTTTAAGTATGTCTGTGATTGTTTACGTTACACTCATGCATTCATTTTGAAAAATTTTTAAACATGAAAAGAAAGAGAACTTTTTTGCATTGTTTTTTAAAGTTTTCTAAATAGAAAACAAAGCAAAAAAAAACAAGAATTAAAGTTAAACAAGAGATGAAAGATTTTTGAATGTTTTTAAAGTATTACACAGAAATAAGAAATAAATGAAAATAACAAAATTGCATTTTAGACTTAAAACTTTTTTTAATGTTTAAAACAATAGCGGTATTTATTATATTCAGCTTTTTAAAACATATTTCGCTTATGTTAAATTGTTTATTCATAATCATGGTAATCTGAAAAACAAATCTTTAAAGAAAAAAATTATAAAAAGGTTTTAGTGATATTTTCTTTGATTGATTTAAACAATATTTTTTTAAATATAATTTTAAATATTGAACCCCCCAAATTAAATATTAAGTTTAATAATGTTTTAAATTACTTCCACACAAGTAGTTGGTAAACAATTAAATATGAAAAATTATTGTATGTATAAAAAGATTTATGTAATATTTTAAATAATTACTATTTTTATGATATTTCTTAACAAAATTTAAAAGTTTTATAAGTACTAGACAATTATCTTTAGAATTGTATTTATTTAAAGTTATTTAAATTAAAAAAAATCTTACATAATTTTCAATTAAATTTATTAAAATTAAAAATTACCCAACAAAAACATGTTAATGATTTCCAGTTATTTATAGAGAACTACATATACAGATAAATATCGCTCATTTACTATAAGGCTTGTCATAACCTCAAAAAGAGCTTTTTGCGAAAAATCACTTTTAATGTTTTATGACATTTTACATTTTCTTAAATAAAACCAGATTTAGATAGAAAAACATAATATTGTTTGTTATTATTGTTATTCAATACAACAGACTCCATGGAGGAGTGACTGTGGGAACTATGCATAGACTGGATGTAAAGTAAATCAATGTTATTCAAGTGGTTGAGTTTTATATGAATGTGTCGAATAAATGTTCTGATAATTTTAATGTTGGTGGATATAAGATATAAGATATTTCTATCGTTATGTTACAGATATTCTTTAATTTTTCGGGGATATTGAAGAGTTGAATCGGTTCATACCTGACCTGTCACAGTATGTCCTATATGTATAAGAAAGGAAGTATTGACTTATTAAACTCTAGTCTTCTAAATACATCTCTATGTGCTGTTACTAAATTAAAAGATGCTTTTCCAGCAGTGTAGTTTAATGTAAGCTGTCGAAGAAGGCTTCAAATATGGCATAAAGATTGCCGGATAGTGGGACTGCAATGATCAGAGATTTGACAGATCGAGTACTTGAGCAAAAAACTGAAAAAGAACACCTTGGGGTTATGAATTTGCCCGGTTTTTCTGAAAGCACCGTCGACATTAACTTATAATTACTCAGATATTTGATGAAATTTCTTGTTCAAAAAGGAATTGATTTGAAATCGACAAAAACCTTTTTTTTATTAATTCAATTTCTACAGTTTTTCATAAAATTTTGTCATATTCTGTCATTTAATTCTCTTATATAGAAAGTATTTTAGTGTCTGTCATTCCACAAGCGAAATTCATCTGAACCTTTCAAGTCGGTAGATTTCAAATCTTTCGAATTAAATCACATACCAGAATATACTTTGAGTTTGTACTTTTTATTTTGTACTTTTTATTTTGTTTAGCTCGCAGTTTCGATTGCAATTGTACAGCAGATGTACATATTTATACCCTACACCACTTTAGTGGGGAGGGTATATTGGATTTGTGCTGATGTTTGTAACATACAAAAATATTCGTCCTAGACCCACCTTAAAGTATACCAATCGGCTTAGAATCGTTTTCTGAGTCGATTAAGCTATGTCCGTCCGTCCGTCCGTCCGTCTGGCTGGCTGGCTGGCTGTCCATGTAAACCTTGTGCGCAAGCTACAGGTCGCAATTTTCAAGATAATTGGATGAAATTTGGCACGCACGTTTTATTTGACAAGGACGAAGCCTATTGAAAATGGTTAAAATCGGTCCATTATTTCACCTAGCCCCCATAGAACAGGACCCCCCGAAAAGGGCTTCTGAGCTCATAATTATGTTAAATATACAGATATATCGATAAAATACGGCACAACTAAGTTTTATAGAAGTCTTGATGACCCTGCCAAATTTCATAAAGATCGGGCCCCATTTGACCCTAGCTCCCATACAAAGTCCCCTTCAGAAAATTACTTGAATGTCCCAAATTAACTTATAAACACAAATATCGCGATGAAATTCAGCACAATGAAATATTATGTAAATATAAATATATTCACAAAATGTTATCGGGCTTGGTCCATATTTGCCCCTAGCCCCCATATAAAGCCTCTTTCAGAAAATTGGTTTTTCATCCATAAATTGCTTAAATGTATCGGAACAAGGGAATATTGAAGATAAATGCTTTATTATGAAAAATAAATCACATTTAATATTCATAATTGGTGTAGGGTATCATATGGTCGGCCACGCCCGACTATACTTTCTTACTTGTTTTTAACTGTGTAAAATATATGAAGGCATTTCAGTAAATAAAAATGCCAGAAAAATAATTGAAATTTTTAATATTGTTTACTCAATATTTCGTCACCTAAAATGCAAAAGGGAGTATCAACACTTTTAAAAATTTTGCAGGAGAGACAAGAAACTAAATAAAATGTTGTTATAAAAACCAAATTTTCTTAAAATTATTATATTCCAACATCAGTAAACACGTTTCAATATAGCTGTACCGCCAAATAAGTTGCTTTTAGGACTTTCTGACTTGTGGAAATGACAAATTTGCTGTTACGCATTTTGGATTTTATGTCAATAAAATTGAAGGTTTTTACTTGCGACAACATGTATTTTGAAGCATTAGATCATTATCAACCAAAAAGTCGATTTTAAAATTTTTGGTTGTTACGCCTTTTTGCATTTCAGGTGACGATATATGCTTAGTGCATTACTGATTTAAACTTGAATGCATTGTAAAACAATTAGTAGATTTTTTTATGTTTCAGATTTTTTTTAACCTTAATATAATAAAATTATTTTGATTTTTGCAGGTATAATTTGTTGAGTTTTATTCATAAAAAATTGGTCAAAAGCAAATTTTTATTTTTTATTTAAAAACTTGTTTGTAGATTTATTAAATCTTTTGACAGAAATACCATATCAAATAATGAATTTTTTTTCAACAAAAGAAAATATGTTTATTTAATCATAAACAATTCTAGGCAAAAAGAAAATATATATGTATATTTTAATTTCTTTTAATTTTTAATTTGAAATATAGCATAAAGAGAAGTTAATTTCATTTTCTTCTTATGACAACTAGATAAAGCACTTGACAACAAAGAAGTTTTAAAATATACATGTTCCATAATTATGAATGATATTCATTCCAATCTTGCTTATGTCTAAATGAAATATAAGTACGCAGAGATAAAAAGGAATATACACGCCTGGTATCAATTTGACACCAAACTGTTTATAATTTTTCAATACCAGCCGTTGTCAAAGCATATACATACCTATGACAACACTATGTAATGTTGACAACATTCCAACAATTCGTTGTCGAAATCTAAATTTTATACACATCCGTTGTCTAAATGTTAACAAACGTGGTAAGCTCACTATTGACAAACAATCGTGCAATATCTGTTAACAATCAATTATACTTTTTCCATACTTTTCATAAAATGTCATCACTTCTTTCCATCTACACACACCTACATGTTAAATATTTTATATCATTATTTTCTTTGTTAATTAAATAATTATTATATAAATACTAAAAAACATTGATTTAATAATGAAACAATAACAAATAAACAATAAATTTATTTAAAATAGTCTCAGTATTATGTTGTATATTTATGAAATTAAATACGAACAAAAAAACAATTCTTTTTATTATTATTTCAACTGCAAAACTAATTTTAATTCAATTAACGATGTGTAACCTTTCAACCAAACAACAATAATTAAACTTACGTCAACATAATTAATTGTTTGGAGCATACACAGTTATATATTTTTTTAATGTTCATCATTAACAAGGTTAAAATAAAACTGCATAGTTAAAACATAGTAAAATACACTGCCAGATAAAATTTATTGAAAATTATATTACATCACTGGGTGCGACAGGTAGTTTAGTTGATAGTGTTCTTGTCTGTCAGTCCGGAGGTCGTGGAATCGATCCCACCGTAGACTCTAGTAAATGAATGCACTTATTATACTGCAAGTCGATATTTACTAGTTTGGCCTAAAGTTTAATTTCTCCATGTGTTTTACTCTTTGGCAAGTATATCAGTTTAAATAGGTGTATATACATACATATATATAGAAAAATATAATGAATAATTTAAAAAATTATACCCTACTTCTGATAAAGCTGATAAAGGCTACTACAGATAATATTTCTGGCTCGGAAAATACTTTAAAGATACCTTTACTGTCCAGCTTTGAGATTTAAGAACATGAGGACCAATATTTCAATTTTTCAAAAAACATGGGACCAAATAAATGTTCTTTCGGAAAAACATAAAATTGTTATATGTTCTTAAATAATGTTTTTTTTAATAAAGAAGAAGATGTTTTTTTAATAAAAAAATTCTTAAGGAACTATTTGAAATTGCATAACGTTTACCTTAGGATCCACAAGATGTGGGAAATTTTTGAATTTCAAGTACAACGAGATTGAATAGGAGTCAAAAAAATGTCAAACGTTTAAGAATTGTATAAGTCAAGCTCCCACACGGCTGCCCTTGGATCATTTGTGGGGTCTATTACGAAAAATAATCGTTATTTTTTAGCCTATAGGGTATCATGCAAATTTGATCGAGTATACATTATCATATTTTTCAAGGATTAAAAATAAGATATGTGGTAAAATGTATTTCTAGATAAAATGTATTTTCCAACTGATATGAATGATTAAACTTTTTATAAAAAAGAAGGGTGTTTAAAATTCCACACAATTTAAAGTAAAATTCCTTCACTTATTGCAATTCTAGTGGAAGAGGATACAAAAAGAATAAATATGTGTAATACATGACGTATAATTAAGTAGAAATTAAAAATAGGTTACGTAAACATTCTTCATACGTACGGATGTACATCCCTAGTGTATAAATGTATATGTATACAATAGGGCTATAACTTTTTAAATATTTTTTCAAATATCAAAATGGCCCTAGCATATCCGAATCGACCACTAAAAGCTAAGAAAGTTCACACACAAATCGCGTTAAAATTTCATACCTAGATTTCTTTTTACACCGACCATTAAAAAGGATGGGGGTTATATTGTTTTAGTCATCCGTTTGTAACACATCGAAATATTGGTCATAGACTCACAAAAGTATATATATTCTGGATCCTTATTAAATTCTAGGACGATCTAGCCATGTCTGTCCGTCCGTCTGTCTGCCTGTTGAAAGCACGATAGAGTCTAAATGGAACGAGCTAGAGGATTGAAATTTTCCACAAATATTTTCTATAGTTAAGGTATTGTTTGGCATTGAAAATGGGCAATATCGGTCCACATTTTCGGATAGCCCCATTACAAGTGGACCCCCGAAAAACAGTTTTAGCGAAGAAATTCGACATAAATAAGTTTCATATGATTCAAAATCTCCCTTCCAATTTTTATGAGGATCGGGTCATAATTGACCCATTCCACCATATAAAGTCCCCTTCTGAAAGTGACTTTAACGCTCATTACTTGCTTAAAAATACGAGAATAGTGATGATAAGTTTCATATGATCCAAAATCTCTCTATCAAATTTTATGAGGATCGGTCTATAATTAACCCCACCCCCCATTAAAGGTCCCTTCAGAAAATTACTTTAATGCTAATTACTGGCTTAAAAATACTAGTATAGCTATGAAATTTGACATAAGTAAGTGTTTAAGAGAGTTTTGTTGCGAGCTGCATTTTGGTAATTGCTCCTTTTAATGAATAATACTATTTTTAACAACGTTAGAATCTAATGCCAATTTTATACATCTTTGCTGGAAGATTCTAACGAGTAAACCGTTAACGGTACTTAAATATTGTTTGCCACCAAATTAAGTTCGTTTTACACAGTCTTAAGATATTGATGTTGTCTACGACAAGCACTACGTGCACTTTATCTTTTATATAAAAACCTGCAAACCTTCTACGAGGTAATCTTTTGGTTTTTAATAAAAAGGAGATCTACGTCTCACAAAACTTGAAAACTTTATTTTGTTTTATTTTCATACAAAATCTTGGACAAATTGGATTGATGCCAAACATTTGGTCCTAGCGAACCGGATTCCTGAATTGAGTACTGGATTTTATTGCCATCTTTTGAAGTCCATCATCCTCAATAATACAGTCCACTGGCAATATATTTATTATTTATTTCTACGAAATAATTAAGGTACGTAAATATATTTGTGAGCAAAAGTGAAGTGATAAAAAACTCGGTTGTTTTAACGCGCACACATACACAAAGTTCTTTTTGTATTTTTTCGTCATTTTTACTTTTAATATTTAATACAGTGCAATCTATCCCTTAATTAATTTTTTGGAAATTTTAATTTTTTTTGCTCCGACTGACAATAAATTAAAGTTATTTTTTTATTTTCAATAAATTAGTGTTTTTATATTTTCTTTTGTGCTTCATTTGTTTACAGATTTACATCTGTAAAATATAAAAACAAAATACATATACGGTTAATTCTTGTTCTTCCATTATATTGGTCACCCTACGGTCGGTCAGTTTAGCCATTGTCACGTTTGTTGCTTGACATTTAAAACTAATTATAATATTTTTTGTCGTGAATTAGTTCTGATTTTTAATTTCCTTACATTTTATTAATTTTTTTTAATATTAAACATGTCTGTTACGCCACTAAACGAATTTATTAGAGCATCGGATGCTCTTGTCACTTTCGGCGCGATGTTTAATGATTTAGGTGAGGAAATTCATAACGTTTATACATTAGAGATTCAGGGCGAGGAAATAAGACGATTGTGGGAGGAAGTTAGGACATCTTATACAGCTTGTCTAAAGTTTTTCGAAACTTCTGCCTCCAGTAAATCTAGTGATGTAGACGTGGCTGCTTCGAAGTATCAGACCACATATATGGCTTATTTTCAATGTTTAGGCTCTATTAATCAGAAAATGGACAAATTTAAACGTGATTCGAAGAATAGTAACTCTTCAGCGGTAAATTTAAATTGTGGCAATTCAGAACACAATCTGACTCTACCCCCTTGTGATGTCGACACATTCGGTGGGGATTATGTTTCTTGGCCTACTTTTCGGGATTTATTCACGGCAATTTATATAAATAGCTCGCGGCTTAGTAATATAGAACGTCTTTGCCATTTAATACGTAAAACCGAGGGTGAAGCTAAAGATATTGTGACAAAATTTCCATTAATTAATGAAAGTTTTGACTTAGCCTGGCGCGATTTGAAAGAAACATATGAAAATACTCGTATGTTGGTACATAACCAACTCAAACTTTTATTTGGTCTTCCTTCCTTTGACAAGGAATCAATAACAGCCCTTAAAACTTTACAACGAGGAATTAATAGTTGCCTTACGGCTCTTTCTATTTATAAAATTCCTACTGAGAATTGGGACCCAATTATTATTTTCATATGTATTCAGCGTCTGCCTAGGTCAACTGTGATTTTATGGGAACAGGGCGTTAAGGACAAATCTGTGTTGTCTACTTGGCATGATTTTGATAACTTTCTGACGGAAAGAATTCAAACATTGCAATGTCTTCACGACCTTAAAGAGACCAACTCTACTGATGTGGAATCTTCAGTACATTCTTACGATGCTACTTCCTCAAAACCATCGTGTATATTGTGTCCAAACCAGTCCCATTTTTTGCGAAATTGTCGAAAGTTTAAAAATCTTTCAATAATGGAAAGAATTTCTACCGTAAACAAATATAATTGCTGTTCTAATTGCCTTTCGAGGACACATAATGTCAGCAATTGTAAAGTTAATAGTAATTGTTTTATTTGCAATAATCGGCACCATTCTATGCTTCATATTCAGCATACGGAAATGCCTTCTGTTTCTACTGAACAGAATTCTGGTGCGGTTCTACGAACCACTAATTCGCCTCAAAATAATCAACCATCGACAACGTCGAATAATATTACGTCAAACCGTCAAGTATTTCATACTAGATATAATCAGTTCGTACTCTTAGGGACAGCGACTGTTAATATAAAACATAATAACAATAAGTATCAGGTCCGTGCTTTGATTGATCCGGGTTCGGAATGCTCGTTTATTACTGAGCGATTACGAAAAAGGTTTAACATTTCCTCGCGTTCTACGAATGTTGAAATTTCTGGTGTCAATAATACTGCATCAGTAGTTTCAAGAAATATTTGTTCTTTGAAAATCGGATCTAACTTCGATTCTTCCGTAGAACTAAATATAAATGCATTTGTTTTACCAGAAATATCGACAAATTTGCCTACGACTTCCGTCAACGCCAACATTCAAAAATTATTGCCAAATCTTCGTTTGGCGGATTTTAATCCTTTTGATAGCCGACCTATTGATATCCTTATTGGCGCTGATCTATACCCTTGGATTGTTTTACCGGATATACAACGAAACTTATTAGGGTCGTTATTAGCACAAAAGACGATTTTTGGCTGGATTCTGACAGGTCCAGTTAATCCTAATCAATTTAATTCAGTTTTTAACTTTCCGGAATATTCGACTTGGTCGCATAGGAATTGAAATACTTTTATCGAAAAATTTACTTCATTATCACTAAATAAGCTCACTAAAATATGTTTACGTTTTGCCTAATATTTAAGTATTTAGTTTATACAGTTGATGGATCTGTCATAAAACCAACCATGATTCATTCGGCTTAAGATATTGCAAATGAATTATTATATTTTCATTAGTTTCATTCGGCTTAAGATATTGCGAATGAATTATTATATTAACATTTGTTTCATTCTGCTTAAGATATTGCAAATGAATTAATTGTTACAATATGCTTGAGATATTGCAAGGTGGCCGGCAATGTTTAAGCGAGTTTTGTTGCGAGCTGCATTTTGGTAATTGCTCCTTTTAATGAATAATACTATTTTTAACAACGTTAGAATCTAATGCCAATTTTATACATCTTTGCTGGAAGATTCTAACGAGTAAACCGTTAACGGTACTTAAATATTGTTTGCCACCAAATTAAGTTCGTTTTACACAGTCTTAAGATATTGATGTTGTCTACGACAAGCACTACGTGCACTTTATTTTTTATATAAAAACCTGCAAACCTTCTACGAGGTAATCTTTTGGTTTTTAATAAAAAGGAGATCTACGTCTCACAAAACTTGAAAACTTTATTTTGTTTTATTTTCATACAAAATCTTGGACAAATTGGATTGATGCCAAACAGTAAGTCTTTTATGATCCAAAACTTCTTTACGAAATTTTATGTTGATCGGTCCATAATTGACCCTACCCCACATATAAGCTCCCCTTCAGAAAATGACTTTAAAGCTCATAACTGGCTTAAAAATATCAGAACAGCGATGAAATTCGACACAAATATGTTTTATACGAGTTAAAGTCTCTCTACCAAATGTATTGAGGATCGGTCCATAAGAAAATTACTTTAACGAACATTGCTGACTTAAAAATACGTGAACAGTTATGAAGTTTGATATGAGAAACATTTATCGAAACGTAAATCTTCTACCGAATTTCATGCGGAAAGTGTCGGGAAGTGATTGGCCTAGAAAAATGTATTAAAAACGGTCAATAATTAACCCTATCTCTCATATAAGGTCCTCTTTAGTTAATTTGACGAGTAATATCACCCTGATGTTTATAGAGGAGCATTGCTTCTAAGGCATATGTTTTGATTGTGGGCTGTGCCGAATCTAACACTCTCACTTGTTTTAAATATTTTTCGCAATTATTTATTTATTTGTATACACTGAACTTACCCAGCAAACACTAAAATTGAAAAGTAACTCATTTTTTTAACACCATCATGACATTGGAAGTAAGTACTTGCCATGCTCGCTTACAAATAACTACTTAAATAAATACTTACAAATAAATTTTATTTTAAACACAAAAATGTTTTATTTTAAACACAAAAATTTGCTCACACATAATACGAACCTGGACCACTTGTTTGTTAGTTCTCTGCCCTACCCACAACACCACTGTTTAGTTATATTATTGTGCGTCACATAATGTTTTTAACACATAAAAAGTATTTTTTATAATATATATAATGTGATGATAGGGTCAAAATTTGGTTATATCCCTAATGTTCATACATGCATACGTAAAGCATTTAATTTTTCACTTATTACATGTGTGTAAAATTTATGAACGATGCTGGTTTATAGTATATATGTTACAATTTCAGTTACCTATTATAAATTAAACTCATCAGATAAGAAGAGGATAAAATTAATTTTGTAATGTATATTCCACTGAATTTTCAATTTTTACTGAAAGTGAAAGGTAAACAAATTTATTTTAGCAAGATGGTATAAAAATAATACAAACAAAAATTATATAATAATATGTAAGTAAAATGAGTAAATAACAGCTGTTTTCATAAATCCGGATATACATATGTATGTACATATTTGTCAAATTATGATTGCAAGTTTTAAATGACTTAACAAGAAACAAATATTTAAAAGTCATTTAGTGATTATCTTATTTATGCTCATACTTAAACTAATAAAGTGATATTAAAGATTCTTTAGTAACGTTTTTTATACATACAAAAAATGCAGTTGGGAGTATGGGTCTCAGAATTTTGCTACCAAGAATAATGAAATCTGTGAAACGGAATTTTTACACAGCATGATAAGGTAAAATATTTTAATAATTTTTATTTGTTATTGCTAAAATATGACTTAGCAAAAAAAAAACATTTTCTTTGTCGATATAACTACAACCTGAAAATATGTAACATATTTAAATTAATCTACAAAAATTGAATTGCGAATAAATTATTTTAGAACTTTTTTTGATTTTTTACAAAGAATATTTTCTTTTACTTAAACAGTTAGTTGTATAAAAATGTTTGTGCGTTTTATTTTACTATGATTATACTGTTACAAAATGTTCATCACTTTTTAATGTTATTCCCAAATTAGAAAACTTTTACGTAAAAGTTTATATTTTTTCCTTTTCACTTCCTTTGTTGTTATTTTCTCTTTTTTTTTTGTAGTCACTTAAAAAGGATATTTTATTACACTTTTCATCTTTTGAACTAAAAAGAAAAATTCAAAATTCTCTACTAGTTTGTTCAAATTTTTTAACTAGCTTGGTACTTAAAAAAATGTAAACAACAAATGTTAAATGTCAAAGTGTTTTTTTAATTTTATATAAATATTGCCAAGAATAAAGGTAGGGCTTACTTCGCCTCTAAATCTGTCATATTCAAAATTGGGAAGGTGCCGATTGGAAGGGCTGTTACAACAAGCCTCGAAAAGGACACTAAAAAACCTAAGACCACAGTATCCACTACTGATAACGTTGAGGAGTCAAATCCTAAAATCGAGGAATTTACCATTAACTCGCCAGAAGAAAGTGTAGTTGCCCTTTCCAAAATTGGGAAGGCGCCGATTGAAAGGGCTGTCAAAACCGGCCCCGACAAGGACACTAAAACACCTAAGACAGTACCCAAAGCATCATTAGCAAGTACTAGCAATGTTGAGGAGTCAAATCCTAAAAGCGAGGAGGAAATCACTCACCCGCCAGAAGACAGAACAGCAATGCTCTCCAGAATTGGGAATGTGTCTATTAAAAATACTGCTATTCCTATGCCTGATAAGGACACCGCAGTGCCATCAACAGTACTCACTGCATTAATAGCCACTTCAGGCTATCCGGAGGAGTCAAATCCAAAGAGCGAGGAGGTGACCACCAACTCGCTGGAAGACAGTTTAATGGATGACCATGATTGAGGTTATCCAAATAAACCTCCATCGGAGCGAGACAGCTACCAACGCTCTGATGGCTAAAATCAACACAGGTAAAATACATATAGCTTTAATCCAGGAACCTTGGACGATTCGCAACAAGGTTTCTGGATTAAATCACGTAAATTTCCAACTTTTCTACGCTGATACAGGATCTCGCCCGAGAACATGTATCTTATGTCACAAGAACTTATGTTTTCTCCTCTCAACAGGATTATCAACATCGGATGCAACGGTGCTGAAGCAAGGTCGAGGCAACATATTCCTTGCATCTATTTACCTGCCTTTCGATTCTCCGACCCTACCACCAACGTCGGATCTGATGAAACTGGTTGAAGAGGCACAAAGGAAAAATAAGAAAATTGTAATAGGTTGTGATGCCAACTCGCATCATGTAGCTTGGGGTAGTACAAACACCAATCGCAGGGGACAAGCCCTCATGGATTTCTTTAATACTAAAGACTTGATAACATTGAACTTAGGTAATAAAGCTACCTTCGTCAATAGAATCAGAGAAGAAGTATTAGATATAACTATATGTTCAGAAGAGCTTATAAACGAAATTCAGGATTGGAGAGTTTCGGACGAGCACTCCTTTTCTGATCATCGGTACATAACATTCAAAATACTAAGGCCACCACCAAAGCCGATAAAGTTTCGGAATAAGTCTAAAACTAATTGGACAATGTTCGGGGCCTTACTAAAGAACCGTTTAGGTCAGGATACTTTTCAATGTCGAAATAAAGAGGATATAGATGCCAAAGTGGAAACGTTCACAAGTGCCCTGGTTGAATCGTTCGAGGACAGCTGCCCTCTGCGAGAGCGGAGATCTGCCCAGGAAAAACCCTGGGTAACTGGGGAGATCCGGAACCTTGGGAAGACTCTTCGCAAACTATTTAACCGGGCACGGCGTAAAAAGACCGCAGTATACTGGGATGAGTATCGTAATAAACTTGGTGAATATAAGAAAATCGTTCGAAAAGCCAAACGAGACTCCTGGAAACTTTTCTGTGAACAGGTAGATAGCGTAAATGACGTATCGAAGATAAAAAAATTCCTATCCAAAACTCATGTCCAACCGGAATCTATGATCGATGACACGGGCAGGAGGCTTGAGGATATGGAGGAGACAATGAAACTCCTAATGGATTCTCATTTCCCACCCGGTATATCGAATAACATAGATGAACCGATATTGGAGGAAGGGGAGGGTAACACGGAAATAGTTATTACAACTGACATGGTTAAAGGGGCAATCAAGAGCTTTGCTCCCTATAAAGCTGCAGGGCCGGATGGAATTTTCCCGGCACTTTTGCAGATGGAGGCGGGACTGGTTTCCGTACATCTGTCACAGATATTCACTGCATGCTTAAAATTGGCATATACCCCAGTTAAATGGCAGGATGCAAAGGTAATATTTATACCCAAACCAGGGAAACCTAGCTATGCGACACCTAAGTCCTATCGACCGATAAGTCTTACGTCCTTCCTACTTAAAACCTTGGAACGGATAGTCGATAGCATGGTTAAAAGCAGCATACCATACAATGACCTTAAATATAAGCAGCATGCTTATGTAAAGGGACGATCGGTGGAAACCGCTTTAAATGAAGTTGTCCACTACATAAGTGAATCTTTCGATAGCAAACTGTATACACTGGCAGTATGCATTGACATCGAAGGCGCTTTCAATAACGTGCACACTGATACCCTTATCCAATCCCTAGACCAGTTTTATGTTGACCGGGTGCTCCGTAACTGGATCAACTACATGCTAAGGAACAGATGGATAAGCTGCGAGATGTACGATATAACTATCAGGAAAAAGGTATTTCGCGGTATACCACAGGGTGGCATTTTGTCACCTTTACTCTGGGTCACCACGATTAATAGCCTCCTAAGGACCCTAACCGAGAAAGGACTTAGACCTGTCTGCTATGCAGACGATGTCGTAATACTTTTAAAGGGAAAGGATCCAAATTACTTGTGTAGAAGAGCTGAGGAGGCTCTGAATACGGCCTTGAGCTGGGCTCAACCGAGAGGCCTCAATGTTAACCCGGCGAAGACGGAAATCTGTCTTTTCACAAGAAAGACAAAAATTTCTACATATACTGAACCTTGCTTCTTGGGCAAGAAGATACCGGTGACAGACAAAGTTAAGTACTTAGGTGTAATACTTGACCGGAAATTAAAATGGAGAAACCACATAGAGGATAGGATCAACAAGGCACATCGGTGCTGGGCGATATGTAGGAGAACCATAGGCATGAAATGGGGTCTTAGTCCTACTATGACAAATTGGCTTTATAAAAGTGTAATTAGACCAATTCTAGCTTATGCTTCAATAATTTGGTGGAGTGCTTTGGACAAAAAGTGTAATATCAAACTACTGCAGGGAGTTCAGCGTACATGCTGCTTGGGTATAAGTGGTGCCATGTGTACTACTTCAACCAAGGCTCTGGAAACGTTGCTAGATATTCCACCCATTGAAACATATATAAGATATGAGGCGGCGCTTACAGCCGAACGGCTCTTTACTTTAGGCGAACTGGCCAAAAACGGTTATAGGACACGTCATCAATGTATACTGGACACATTGGAAGGTTATACACATTCATCGGACGTGCCTGATCGCATACCAGACACTGAATATGTCGGAAACTTTGAAACGCTAATCCCAGATAGAATGTCTTGGTCAAGCGGAACATTAGAGCAAATACCAGTAGGAATCCGTTGCTACACGGATGGCTCTAAATTAGGGGACAAAGTGGGTCTGGGGTTCTATATTGAAGACCCAGAAACAGAAATATACCACCGTTTACCTAATCATAACACAAGCTTCCAGGCAGAAGTACGAGCAATAACGGAATGTGTAAATTGGATTAGAATAAATATGGCGCCCACAGGGCTTAATATATTTACCGACAGCCAGAAGGCAATTTGTGCGATATCAGGTGATAGAATTAAATCTAAGACTGTATTGGATTGTAAGAAAGCTTTAACTGAATACTCTCCCAGAGGTAAGGTTCACATCATATGGGTACCAGGCCACTCGGGAGTAGTCGGCAACGAAAGGGCGAATGTAATAGCTTTAAAGGGAAGGGAGCTCGATGTAGTTAACCTGACAAACGCAAAACCATTCGACGCAACAAAAGCTGAATTAAAAATATGGATGAGAGAATCCCATAAGGCCTCTTGGAATAATGAAACGGTGGGTAGAACCACAAAGATTCTATGGGGTGACCCTGATGAGAGCAAGACGAGAAATCTTCTCAAAATGAGCAAGTCTGAGGTTAGTATGATGGTACGTATTCTCAGTGGACACACAGGATTACGAGCACATCTATACAAAATTGGACGTGCGAATTCAGACGAATGTAGAGCATGTGGAGAGGACAGTGAAACTCTGGAGCACTTTCTTTGCCATTGTCAGGCATTCGTCGAAGTTAGATCCAAGTATCTTGGAAGTGATGTTATTCCAGAAATAACATTCTTAACCAACACCGATTGGAAGATTCTTAGGAATTACGTCCAGGAAACTGAGTTTCTGAACATGGAAAAATAATACATTCAGTGAACAATTTTTTTTTTTTTTTTTTTTTTTTTTTTTTTTTTTCTTGAATTGGAGCGCACAACAGGCCCGATAGTGGCCTAGGTGTATTTCTTCGGATTTGATGTAGTATACATCCTCCTATCAACCTACCTACCTACCTACCTATATAAATATATAAAATAAAGTTATTTGTAAAACCTTCCAACAATGTATGTTTCGATATTTTATTGCGTAATATAATGATGGGCATAATTCGAAATTCGTACTTTGCGTTTGTGCTGAGGTTTATAACTCCCAAGAAAATTGATCCTACACCCACCAATACAAATCGCATTAGAATCACTTCGTGAGTCGATTAAGCTATGTCGGTCTGTCCGTCTGTCAGTCTGTCTGTCTGTCTGTCTGTCTGTCTGTCTGTCTGTCTGTCTGTATGTCTGTATGTCTGTATGTCTGTATGTATGTATGTCTGTCTGTCTGTCTGTCTGTCTGTCTGTCTGTGTGTGTGTGCAATTTTTAAGATAATTTGATGAAATTTGGCACGTACGCCTCTTCTGTTCCAAGGACGAACCCTATTGAAAATATTTTAAATCAGTCAATTATTTCATCTAGCCCCTATATAACCGGTCCCCGCAAATAGGGCTTTTGAGCTCATAATTATGTTAAATGTTTTAATATTTCATGTAAAATTGGTAAAATTTAGTCTAAATGATACTGCTGATACTTCGTAATGATCGGACCTCGTCCCTAATCCCTTTCAGAAAGTGACTTGAAGGTCCACAATTCACTCATAAACACTAGTATCATGATAAAATTTGCACACAAATAAGTTTTATATCAATATAAATCTCGCCATTCAATTTCATAAGGATCGGTCTAAGTTTTGCCATAGCCCCCCATATAACCGGACCATCCGATTTGGGCCTTTTAGCTCATAACTACGTCAAATATACTACTATCTTTCCAAAAATCGGCACAACTATGTTTGATATAAGTATAAATAACATTGTCGTTTTTCATAATGATCGGGCCTTATTTGACCATAGCCCCTATACAAAGTCCCCTTAAGAAAACGACTTGAATATCCACTATACACTGATAAACACTAGTATCATGATAAAATTCGGTAAAAATTACTTTTATATAAATTATCCACCAATCAATTTTATTAGTATCGGCTCAATTTTTTCCCTAGCCACCATACCACCGAGCCTTCCGATTTGGTCCTTTTATTTCGTAACTACGTCTAATATACTATTATATCTAAAACAATTGGGACAATGAGCAGATGTTTGTAACACCCGAAAATATTTATCCTTAAGTATACCAGTCGCTTTAGAATCACTTTCTGATTCGTTTAAGCTATGTCAGTTTGTGTTCTTCTAAAACTTTTGTACACGTCACAGGTCTGAATGCTCAAGTAATTTTTTAAAATTTGGCGCATACTCTTCTCTTATTGAAATCGGTCCATTATTTCACTTAAACAGCATACAACTGTACGTATATTTAATGGTTAAAAATTTAGATAAGAAACATATTAAGTTCCACTATCCTAAACTGGTTTCATTTTTCAAATCACATTTTTAGTCTTACAATAAAACTGCAATGCCCTTACTCATATTCATTCCCTGAGTTTATTTAAGATAAATAATTTCCAATTTTTATCTTTGTAACTTTCAAATAATTTCTATAGTTAATAATAGTACATATTACAATAAGTTTGTTGTTTTTGTAACTTGTAAGTTTTGTTGTATTACAATGCACTTACTATAGGTAGTACAAAGGTAAAACAACTATAACTATCATGAAAGTGCACTTTTAAGAAGATGATAAGAAAAAACATGAACGGAAAAACTAAAATATCAAAAAATTTTACTCAGTTCAGCTGCAGAGTAAAGTTTTAAGTTCAAACTATATACTTGATGGTATTATTGTTGTTGTTTTTCTCCTAGAATATTTTCAAGTTTATTTAAAATGACAAAAATTGAAATTTTCTCATATAGGAACGTATAGTGAACTTATTCTTACTTGTGTGGTTGTATTCGTGTAGAAGAGTTTATTTACTTAACTATGAGAGTATTCAATGAACTTTTATATTTAAGATGAGTCGGAGCAAAATATTTAGATAATTTACTTTTTTCAATTAACCATAATTGAAAAATGTTTTATAATTTATTATTGCAGCTTCGTTAACAGGAAAAAGAAAAACGTTAGTTATTATTGCAAAAATGTAATATTCGGAATATTTGCAAGTTAATGTAACGTTTAAAAGAAAAACTTGTTAATAATACAAAATGAAAATATGATTTTATTTCCATATTGATTTGCTCTACTTCAACTTTTGTTATTTCCCAAAAATTTAAATTATTAATAAGAGTAAATAGTGTATTTAAATTACTAAATTTTCATAACTTAAATAATCTGTTTAATTGTATTTTATGTTCAGGGTAATGCAACTCTTGCTAATTAAATAAAATTTTCTGTTAGTTTTTTGTGCTTATTTTTTTACTTTATTCATACCCCTTTTGAAACAAAACAAAAAGTCATTTGCATCCTCAGCTTTTGTTAAGTTACCTGCTTTTATACATTTATTTGAGCAGTAGTTTTTTATATATAACTTTTTATGTTGAAATAGCATACTTTTGTTTCGCAATTAAACAGATTTATTTGCTAAAAGACAGCAGAGGCCATTAAAACAAGGTACATAAATGATGAATGTTTATTTTCAACTAAGGGCAGGAAGGCAGTCTTTACTATTTGGTCATGGAATTACGCTGATTGTAATGAGCGAAAACTGGATATAAAAAAAATTTCCAAAGGCGAAAAGATTTAAAGAAAGAAAAGCTTATTATTAAATATACATATTTACTAAAGCGTTTTATACAAAAGCGGAAAAAAACCAGCTTAACAGAAGCACCAATTTTGTTATGAATGCAAAATGTTAAGTTGAATGTCGTTTACAAGAGTCGTTGTTTAACCTTTAATATAAAGAAGGAATTATTTTAGTGAATGCTTTATAGTATTTAATATAATTAATTAATTTATTATGTAGAAATTTTATTAAATAAATTTGTGAAGTCATATTGTCAACTTAAATAAATAAAATATTAAAGGAACCATTGTAAGATGATACATTTGAAATATCTGTACAGACATATATACAAAAATCTTATCAAATTTAAATAAAATATAATTAAAAAATATGGAAAAACATTATGATATTTGCACCAGGGTAACAAAAATTATTTATTTTTCATAAAGAAACTTTAATGTTGTATTTGGACTTGATTCCGAAGTATTTAAGCAATTTATTAATGAAAAACGAATTTTCTAAAAGAGGCTTCATCTCATAAAATTTGGAGAAGGGATTTATTTATCAAAATATCTTTATATACTTTAAGATGGGTGTAGGACCAATATTTTTGTGCATTACACTATATTAGTATAGGATATAAAGATTGCAAGAAATTAACAAAAAAAAAAATTTGTGAAATTAGCAAAAAATTTCTGGAAATTTTTCTATAAAAGAATTATCAAACAATATAAAATTTATCGAAATTAAAAAAAAAAAATAATTAATAGTGCAGTAAGTAAGCTATAGAAAAGAATTTGAAAATAATAACAAGTAGGAAAGTATAGTCGGGCATGGCCGACCATATAAAAACCTACAGCATGAGTATATTTTTAAAATTTTTATACCCACCATCAAAAAGGATGGGGGGTATATTGATTTTGTCATTCCGTTTGTAACACATCGAAATATTGGCCATAGACCCACAAAAGTATATATATTCTGGGTCCTCATTAAATTCTAAGACGATCTAGCCATGTCTGTCCGTCCGTCTGTCTGTCTGTTGAAAGCACGATAGAGTCCGAATGGAAAGAGCTAGAGGGTTGAAATTTCACACAAATATTTCTTATAGGTAAGGTTTGTTTGGTATTGAAAATGGGCAATATCGGTCCACGTTTTCGGATAGCCCCCATACAAGTGTCTCCTCGAAAAGAAGCTTTAACAGCCATAACTTGTTTAAAAATACGAATATAGCGATGAAATTCGACATAAGTAAGTTTATTATGATCCAAAATCATTATGCATAATTTTATGAGGATCGGTCCATAATTGACCCTACCCCCCATATAAGGTCCCCTTCAGAAAATGACTGCAACGCTCATTAATGGTTTAAAAATACGAGTGTAGCGATGAAATTCGACACAAACAAATTTAATACGAACCAAATTCTGTCTACCAAATTTTATGAGGATCGACCCATAATTGACCCTACCCCCCCTATATAAGGTCCCCTTCAGAAAATTACTTTAACGCTTATAACTGGCCTAAATATACAAGTATATAGATGAAATTCGACATAAGTAAGTTTCATTCGAGTCAAACGAGGTTTGATGGTGGGTATATAAGATTCGGCATAGCTGAATATAACACTCTTAGTTGTTATTTTTCATAAAGAAACTTTTATGTTGAATTTTACCTTAATTCCAAAGTATTTAAGCAATTTATTGATAAAAAAACAAATATTCTAAATGGAGCTTTATATAGGAGTATATGTCAATCAATTGTCATTAAATTTGGGAAAAGGATATATTTTTAAATAACAGTTATTTTTTTGAAAATTTTGTCTTCAAATCGACTCAAAAAATGATTCTGAATTAATCGGTATAGGACCAATATTTTTGTGTGTTACAAACATCAGCACAAATGTACTATAGTGGTGTAGGGTATAAACCTATTCTCCTATTTAAATGCAATTTTCTTAACATGGAATTTCAAATATTTATCTATGTATGTAAAAGTAAACACAACCCTTCTTACCACATACATAAAACTTGTAAATATGAAATGTTTTTTTAAGAAAACATAACTCATAATGGATTACAAGAGCACTTCTTCTATTAAAGAAAAACAGAACTTAATCATCAACACACTCGTGTACAATCTTAAACACATAAAACTGAGCAATTAAATGCCAATGGCTGGTGAAAAATAAACTTGAGAATAAAAATATTCCTGCATCAGAATTTGCACACATAAAAACCATCCAAGTGTGCAGCATACCACAACGCAATAGAGTAGATTTTATCTTAAACAAAATAACACACAAGTACGTTTATGTATTTATGTAAATATAAAATTCATCTCAGTTTTTCTTGAGCTATTTCAATATTCGTACTTTAAGTAAATGTAAAAACATAAAATAAAAATTGGGTTACAATTTCTACCACAGCACAACCACAGCCGAAACAAATGCGGAGATTTCTAGAAATCATCATCATCATCATCTCCATCATCGTTAGCCAAAGAATCATGAATGACATGAAATGCTGCAGCGAATTATAGAGAAAAATACTATTTGTATAAATGAACTTTGGTTTCCCTTCTTCTACGCTTACGTATCCTTTTAGTTAAACAGTTATTCAGCCATCCATCTATCCGTTTAGTACTTCTTTACAACTTACCAGGTTGCTGGTTGTGCGTAAAATAAAATTGTGCTATTTGTTATGGCTGTTGTTGTAGTTACTCGTATGACGTTAACAAGAGGTGTGATTTTTAGTACTTTATGCTTATTTGCTTGTGTGAGTGTGTATACTTGCTTGTGAGTGTGTGTGTTTTCAGATTCTTTAAATAATTCATTGTGGTTTTATTGCGGATACGATTCTTTTTTTAGTCAACAATCACGTGCTTTTTATTAAAAGTAGATAAGTAAATATTTCCATTTAACCATTAGGAAATAATACGAAATAGTTGTAAACAAAATATTGGATAAAATGCTGGCAAATGTGAGAGCAAAGAATTGAGAGTAATAACAAGAATTTATCCGCACTTGCGTTGTAGAGGTATTTTTATACTCTTTTCTGGGAGAGTGGATATATCATACGTGGCACGTGGGTGCCATTACTGTTAATGTTATGATCCCTAGGCGTATGAGTGTTATTGTTAAAAGTTAAATATTACGTATACGCCTAGTATTCTACGTAATTTAAAAACTGATTTCATGAAATTCCTAAGAAATCAAATAAAAACTGACCACAAGTCTTCCAATTCAATAAACTTGTTTAAGGTAAAGTATTATTCAGTCAAATGTACTACTTACTTGGCTGCATTAATTGCGATAATGCAGAAATTATATTACAAAGTATGGTGAACATTGGACCGATATTTCACGTCGTGACCTTACCAAATTTCATGAAGAATATAAATACCAATGCTTTTATCAATTTTTCCAAACCAAAAAAAAAAGATTTATGTTTTAATAATTACCTTTTACTATCACTTATAACACAAAGCACTTTTCTACCTTATTTCCTTGAAATATTTAAACAAAATTCAGCAAAATTTTAATTATTAAAACTTTGTCTAGCTACTAAAGCAAATAATTTTTAGTTATTAAAATATATTTAATACGAACATAAGGATCTAAATTTAGCTTAATAGAAAAAACAAAACCTGCTAAATTGTAGGAGACTTGTTAGCCGAAAAAAAAATAACTTTACTAAAATGTTGAAAACTTTTTTTCGTTTGTTTTTCCCCAAACACGACACTGTATGTGCTACAACTGCCACTTATTACATTTTTTTTTTTTTTTTCACATACATACATGATGTTTTGTAGCAAAATTATACTGATATAAATTAATTTTTAATAGGAATACAAAATAAAATTGTGATATTATAACGTTATATTCCTTTATCATTTATGCAAACTTTAAGGAACATTTTTATTAAAATGCTGAAAAATAGCGTTTGTTATAGTGTTTTTAACAAACAACAATAACAAGGAATTGATTTATGTTTATTTAATTATTTTCAAATTTATATTAAATATTTATAACTTTCATAGCAATTATAAAGATATTAAAGCAAAGTTAGGAGAAAAGGTTTTTTATGTGATACGAGGGGCGGCATGGAAACACTTGTGTAGAGTTTAAAAGGTATTAGTTTGTGGAAAGTTGTTAAAGAATAATATGTTTTTCCACCAAAGAATTGGAAAGTGATAAATATGTTTTCGAAGTTATAAAGTGAATAAATATAATGGTTTGTCGGTATAACTATACTATGAGAATTTTCTTTTTTCGTAATACCCTCGTACACAAAAATTACCATAAATTTAACTTTCCTTTTTCAAAATTGTTCAAATATTTTTCTCTTGTTTGCTCTTCAAAGTAACACAGCTGTTCTTATCATCTTGCAATATTCTTCCACCCTCCTCTTCATAGAAAAAACATTGTATTACACTTCAAAGAGTATTTAATTTTTGTAAAATAAAATAAATTTCAACACTTTCTATGCAAAATGTCCTTGAAAAATATTTAACAACTCATAAATTTTAACAAACTGCTTATAAGTCGAAAACGAAACGTTACATTTACCTAAAATATACAAAAAGTTAAAAGAAAGTTTAAGGAAAAGCAATATTTTGTGCATGTATCATGGATTTGTATTTATTAAAAAGTTTTACGTTAACCCTAAAATGAGCAATGGATAATTATACAGATGCACTTAGAAAATGCTTAAAAAACGAATTTCAGTTCCCTCATTTATTAAAACAAATAATTTATATTGAGTTGTTGTTGAGTTTTAACAACAAATTTAATTGACAAAGTGATTCAATTTCTTTTTCCTGAAGTCCTATTCTATGTCCTTCTCTCATCGGAGGGTTAATTTTTTCCTGTATAAAACGAAAAGATAAAATAAATATGGCACATAAAAAATTGTACAAATTTTGTTTAAAGTCGTAAATCAAACAATGAAAAAGAAAAGAAGCGTAAATTATCTTATAACACAGCATACGAGTGTAAAAATTATATATTTTTTATCTTTTTCAGTTAAATATTCTAATTTTTTTATTGTTATTCTAAAAAGAGACAAGGAAAAGTTTTCAAATATATATTATTGTTGTTTTTTATACCCTACACCACTTTAGTGGGGAGATGATATTTGTAACGCACAATAATATTGGTCCTATACCCACCTTAAAGTATACATATCGGCTTAGAAGAGTCGATTTAGCTATGTCCGTCTGTCCATCCGTCCGTCCACGTAAACCTTGTAATCAAACTTTTGGTCGAAATTTTGAAGATAATGCAATGAAATTTAGTACATGATCTTCTATTATCATAGGGATTGAAAATGGTTAAGATCGGTCTATTATTTCGCCTAGCCCCCATACCACTGAACCCCCGAATAGGGTTGTAGACTTTACAATAAAACTCCAGGTTGCAATTTTGAAGATAATTCAATGAAATTTGGCAAATGATCTTCTATTGTACCGAAAACGAAGCCTATTGAAAATGATTAAGATCGGTCCATTATTTCACCTAGCTCCCATACAACTGAACCCGCCGAATAGGACTTTTAAGTTCATAATTATGTTTAATATATTCGTATCTTATTTTTGTAACTGGTTTAAAGTATTATATGGTCGGCCTCGCCCGACTATAATTTCTTACTTGTTTTTTTTTTTTTTTTCATTTAAAGTTTACTTTTACTTTCAATTTTTCGTTATGAAACGCAGCCACAAAAATAAAACTAAAGTACGAAAATGATTTATTGGTAGATGAGAAAACATCAGGTGCAAAATTGTATTCAATAAGAATTGAACAAATATTAATGTTAACTGTTATATAAGCAGACTTTTTATTCAACTATACATGAACAGCAGGATTGAAATAGTCTGTTACTTTCTAGGATTATTTTAAAATTATTTTACTTTATTTACAATAAACTGTAATAAAATAACTATAAAAGGAAATTCATTTGAAAAATTTCTTCACATGGGAGCTCTTCATGACAAATAGATAATGCGCATCTTTAAGTCGACTTAGTAAGTGTTCTTGTTTTATTATTAGATAAGTTTCTATGAGAAAAATTCCATACATTTTCCAAAATGCTAAAAACTAAAAATCATTTCTCAAAATGTTTATTTTTCTTCACCATCGATGCAAAAACACATTTCGACACATAAACCTCATAAACAAAGTGATTATTAAAAGATTTTCATTGAAAGCGTTATTTTAACACAAATTTAGTTCACCTCATTTTGAGTAGTAATAAAAACTCATATTTACATATTCTAGAATAAACAATTGCATGTGTACATTTGCCACATGCATTAGCTACCAAATGACTGTCATTCAATGTACAAATTAATAGTCATACAATAGTGTTAATAAAACCCATATTACCAACACCACCGCTGCCGTTACCATCAACTCATTTACAAATCACAATTTTGTTTTTGTAACAATATAAAATGGACGAAAAAAGAACGAAAGAAATATGGAATATAAAGTGAAAAATAAAAATCATAAAATTGTTGCAAAATCTGTAAAGTTAGATTTTCTCTAACCGACTTGACTTCAATGGTAAATAGTCGAGAGTTAATGTCAAACGGATTTGTGAAACGTGTGAGCAATTTCCGTTTTATTGGCACCAAACAAAAAAATATCTAGAAAATGGTGAAAATCGTGTCGCGTGTTTCTATCTGACACGCATATGCAATTGTCAATGCAATGACAATGATAAAGGCAACAATAACTACGACAAACAGCAATAGTTGCAGCAATCACCACAAATAATGCAACACAAAATACTAATGAAAATAAGTACCTGCACTCAAGTCATAACAACCAACACTAAGTTACAAACATCATGACAAAATTGCCAACACACACAAATGCTAAACACACTGAAAGAAATTAACGATTCTTTAAAAAAATGCAATTATAATTCACAAAAGAAAAACAAACATATAGACGGATAGACGCAGATAATAAATCAAATTCTTTATCTATAAGGATTCAGATAATATATATTATAGAATCGCATTGTAGATTTACAAACACAAGGGTATAATAATGCGTTCAAATGTTTAATAAGTATGACTCTAAAATTCTATCAATCATAATAATAATTAATGACTTTTTATAATAATAATTTTCTAAGTGTAATCATACTTTTTGTTTCATAAATAATTTAAGTGCTACGGACTAGTTGGTACTTCAAAATCTCAAAAATGAAAAAAATTAAAATAAACTACATATTCAAATAAACATACATTAAACAAAAAAACACGAAATATCTATACATGCATGACATACCACTGCTGAAAGAAAGTGATGTGGAAATCACTACAATTTGATGTTGCATGTTGATGACAATTTACATACTTGTACTAGTTGTTGTTGGTGTTGCTATTGCTGATTGATGTTGTGGTATATACATAGAATTAAATGCTATATAAAATTTATAATACATTTTTATTTACCTGACAGTGTTTTGAATTGCACAGTACTTAAGTTAATTTTCCTCCTTGGGATATCACTTGTTTACAGTTGTAAAACATTAAATGTTTGTTTTTCAAAAATCAACAAATAATAATTTAGAATTTAATTATATTTAAATAAACTAACGACTTAGCAGACGAATACGTCCAGAATTGTATGTATTATGTATTTTTTTGAATATGCAATTTTTATTTCTATTAATATGATCCGTTTCGCTTGTTTTTCTTCCATCTCTTATATGGGATCACGGCTTATCGCTGTTTTGGCCCTACCTCTTCTAGTTTTCTAGATAAATGGACTTTTATGTTTTCACTTAAAAAATGGATTTTTGGTGGCCAATAAAAGTGATCGCTGATTATCGTTGTTTTGGCCCTATCTCTTATAGTTTCCAATATAAATGGACTTTTATGTTTCCACTAAAAAAAATGGATTTTTGGTGGGAAATAAAAGTGATCACAGGTTTGTTTTTGGCCATATCTCTTATAGATTCCAAGATAAATGGACTTTTATGTTTTCACTCAAAAAATAGATTTTTTTGGGAAATAAAAGTGATCACATATTATCGTTGTTTTGGCCCTATCTCTTATAGTTTTCTAGATAAATGGACTTTTATGTTTTCACTCAAAAAATGGATTTTTGGTGGAAAATAAAAGTGATCGCAGTTTTCAAGAAAAATGGATTTTTATGTTTTCACTCAAAATATGGATTTTTGGTGGGAAATAAAATTGATCACAGATTATCGCTGTTTTGGCCCTATCTGTTATAGTTTTCAAGATAAATGGACTTTTATCTTTTCACTCAAAATATGGATTTTTGATGGGAAGTAAAAGTGATCACAGATTATCGTGTTTCTGGCCATATCTCTTATAGTTTTCCAGATAAATGGACTTTTATGTTTTCTCTCAAAATATGGATTTTTGTGGGAAATAAAAGTGATCACAGAATGGACTTTTATGTTTTCACTCAAAATATGGGTTTTTGGTGGGAAATAAAAGTGATCACAGATTATCGTTGTTTTGGCCCTATCCCTTACAGTTTTCCAGATAAATGGACTTTTATGTTTTCATTCAAAATATGGATTTTTTGTGGAAAATAAAAGTGATCACAGATCATCGCTTGGCCCTATCTCTTACAGTTTTCCAGATAAATGGACTTTTATGTTTTCACTCAAAATATGGATTTTTGGTGGGAAATAAAAGTGATCACAGATTATCGCTGGTTTGGCCCTATCTTTTATTGTTTTCGAGATAAATGGACTTTTATGTTTTCACTCAAAATATGGATTTTTGGTGGGAAATAAAAGTGATCACAGATTATCGTTGTTTTGGCCCTATCTTTTACAGTTTTCCGGATAAATGGACTTTTATGTTTGCACTCAAAATATGGATTTTTGTGGGAAATAAATAAAAATATCGGTGTTTTGGCCCTATCTCTTATAGTTTTCCAGATAAATGGACTTTTATGTTTTCACTCAAAATATGAATTTTTTGTGGAAATAAAAGTGATCACAGATCATCGCTTGGCCCTATCTCTTATAGTTTTCAATATAAGTGTACTTTTATGTTTTCACTCAAAATATGGATTTTTGGTGGGAAATAAAAGTGATCACAGATTATCGTTGCTTTGGCCCTATCTCTTATAGTTTTCTAGATAAATGGACTTTTATGTTTTCACTAAAAATATGGATTTTTTTTGGAAAATAAAAGTGATCACAGATTATCGTTGTTTTGGCCCTATCTCTTATAGTTTTCCAGATAAATGGACTTATACGTTTTCACTAAAAATATAGATTTTTTGTGGGAAATAAAATTGATCACAGATTATCATTGTTTTGGCCCTATCTCTTATAGTTTTCAAGATAAATGGACTTTTATGTTTTCATTCAAAATATGGAAATAAAAGTGATCACAGATTATCGTTGTTTTGGGCCTATCTCTTATGGTTTTCTAGATAAATGGACTTTTGTGTTTTCACTCAAATTATGGATTTTTTGTGGGAAATAAAAGTGATCACAGATTATCGTTGTTTTGTATATCATATAGTTTTCAATATAAGTGGACTTTTATGTTTTCACTCAAAATATGGATTTGTGGTGGAAAATAAAAGTGATCACAGATTATCGTTGTTTTAGCCCTATAACTTATAGTTTTCCAGATAAATGGACTTTTATGTTTTCACTCAAATCATAGATTTTTTGTGGGAAATAAAAGTGATCACAGATTATCGTTTTTTGGCCCTATCTCTTATAGTTTTCAAGACAAATGGACTTTTATGTTTTCATTCAAAATATGAATTTTTGGTGGCAAATAAAAGTGATCACAGACTATCGTTGTTTTGGCCCTATCTCTTATAGTTTTCCAGATAAATGGACTTTTATGTTTTCACTCAAAATATGGATTTTTGGTGGGAAATAAAAGTGATCACAGATTATCGTTGTTTTGGGTCTATCTCTTATGGTTTTCCACATAAATGGGCTTTTATGTTTTCACTCAAAATATGGATTTTTGGTGGGAAATAAAAGTGATCACAGATTATCGTTGTTTTGGCCCTATCTCTCATAGTTTTCAAGATAATTGGACTTTTATGTTTTCACTAAATAAATTGATTTTTGGTGGGAAATAAAAGTGACCACAGATTATCGTTGTTTTGGCCCTATCTCTTATAGTTTCCAAGATAAATGGACTTTTATGTTTTCACTCTAAATATGGATTTTTGGTGGGAAATAAAGGTGATCACAGATTATCGTTGTTCAGGCCCTATCTGTTATAGTTTTCCAGATAAATGAACTTTTATATTTTCACTCAAAATATGGATTTTTGGTGGAAAATAAAAGTGATCACAGATTATCGTTGTTTTGGCCCTATCTCTTATAGTTTTCATTCAAAATATGGATTTTTGGTGGGAAATAAAAGTGATCACAGATTATCGTTGTTTTGGCACTATCTATTATAGTTTTCCAGATATATGGACTTTTATGTTTTCACTAAAAATATGGATTTTTTGTTGGAAATAAAAGTGATCACAGATTATCGTTGCTTTGGCCCTATCTCTTATAGTTTTCTAGATAAATGGACTTTTATGTTTTCACTAAAAATATGGATTTTTGGTGGAAAATAAAAGTGATCACAGATTATTGTTGTTTTGGCCCTATATCTTATAGTTTTCCACATAAATGGACTTTTATATTTTCACTCAAAATATGGAAATAAAAGTGATCACATACAATCGTTGTTTTAGTATGTTTTCACTCAAAATACGGATTTTTTGTGGGAAATAAAAGTGATCACAGATTATCGTTGTTTTGGTCCTATCTATTATAGTTTTTCAGATATATGGACTTTTATGTTTTCATTCAAAATATGGAGTTTGGTGGGAAATAAAAGTGATCACAGATTATCGTTGTTTTGGCCCTATCTGTTATAGTTTACCAGATAAATGGACTTTTATGTTTTCGCTCAAATTATGGATTTTTGGTGGGAAACCAAAGTGATCACAGATTATCGTTGTTTTGTCCCTATCTCTTATAGCTTTCTCGATAAATGGACTTTTATGTTTTCACTAAAAATATGGAATTTTGGTTGAAAATAAAACTGATCACAAATTATCGTTGTATTGGCCCTATCTCTTATAGTTTTCCAGATAAATGCACTTTTATGTTTTCACTAAAAATATGGATTTTTGGTGGGATATAAAAGTGATCACAGATTATCGTTGTTTTGGCCCAATCTCTTATAGTTTTCCAGATAAATGGACTTTTATGTTTTCACCAAAAAAATTTATTTTTGATGGGAAATAAAAGTGGTCACAGATTATCGTTGTTTTGGCCCTATCTTTTATAGTTTTCCTGATAAATTGACTTTTATGTTTTCGCTCAAATTATGGATTTTTGGTGGGAAACAAAAGTGATCACAGATTATCGTTGTTTTGGCCCTATCTCTTATAGCTTTCTAGATAAATGGACTTTTATGTTTTCACTAAAAATATGGATTTTTGGTGGGAAATAAAACTGATCACAGATTATCGTTGTTTTTGCCCTATCTCTTATAGTTTTCCTGATAAATGGACTTTTATGTTTTCACCAAAAAAATTGATTTTTGGTGGAAAATAAAAGTGATCACAGATTATCGTTGTTTTGGCCCTATCTCTTATAGTTTTCCAGATAAATTGACTTTTATGTTTTCACTCAAAATATGGATTTTTGGTGGGAAATAAAAGTGATCACAGATTATCGTTGTTTTGGTCCTATCTCTTATAGTTTTCCAGATAAATGGACTTTTATGTTTTCACTCAAAATATGGATTTTTGGTGGGAAATAAAAGTGATCACAGATTATCGTTGTTTTGGCCCTATCTCTTATAGTTTTCCAGATAAATGGACTTTTATGTTTTCACTAAAAAAATTGATTTTTGGTGGGAAATAAAAGTGATCACAGATTATCGATGTTTTGGCCCTATCTCTTATAGTTTTCAAGATAAACGGACTTTTATGTTTTCACTCAAAATATGGATTTTCGATGGGAAATAAAAGTGATCACAGATTATCTTTGTTTTGGCCCAATCTCTTATAGTTTTCCAGATAAATGGACTTTTATGTTTTCACCAAAAAAAATTATTTTTGATGGGAAATTAAAGTGATCACAGATTATCATTGGTTTGGCCCTATCTCTTACAGTTTTCAAGATAAATGGACTTTTATGTTTTCACTAAAAATATGGATTTTTGGTGGGAAATAAAAGTGATCACAGATTATCGTTGTGTTGGCCCTATCTCTTCTAGTTTACCAGATAAATGGACTTTTATACTTTCACTCAAAATATGGATTTTTTGTGGAAAATAAAAGTGATCACAGATTATCGCTGTTTTGGCCCTATCTCTTATAGTTTTCCAGATAAATGGACTTTTATGTTTTCACCAAAAAAATTGATTTTTGATAGGAAATAAAAGTGATCACTGATTATAGTTGTTTTGGCCCTATCTCTTATAGTTTTCCAGATAAATGCACATTTACGTTTTCGCTAAAAATATGGATTTTTTGTGGGAAATAAAAGTGATCACAGATTATCGTTGTTTTGGTCCTATCTCTTATAGTTTTCCAGATAAATGGAATTTTATGTTTCCACTCAAATTATGGATTTTTTGTGGGAAATAAAAATGATCACAGATTATCGTTGTTTTGGCGCTATCTCTTATAGTTTTCCAGATAAATGGACTTTTATGTTTTCACTCAAAATATGGATTTTTGGTGGGAAATAAAAAGAATCACACAGATTATCGTTGTTTTGGCCCTATCTCTTATAGTTTTCCTGATAAATGGACTTTTATATTTTCACTCAAAATATGGAGTTTTTTTGGAAAATAAAAGTGATCACAGATTATCATTGTTTTGACCCTATCTCTTATAGTTTTTCAGATAAATGGACTTTTATGTTTTCACTTAAAATATGGAAATAAAAGTGATCACAGATTATCGTTGTTTTGGCCCTATCTGTTATAGTTTTCCAGATAAATGGACTTTTATGTTTTCACTCAAAATGTGGAAATAAAGTGATCACAGATTATCGTTGTTTTGGCCCTATCTCTTATAGTTTTCCATATATATGGACTTTTATGTTTTCACTCAAAATATGGATTTTTGTTGGGAAATAAAAGTGATCACAGATTATCGTTGTTTTGGCCCTATCTCTTATAATTTTCCAGATAAATGGACTTTTGTATTTTCACTCAAAATATGGATTTTTGGTGGAAATAAAAGTGATCACAGATTATCTTTGTTTTGGCCCTATCTCTTATAGTTTTCCAGATAAATGGACTTTTATGTTTTCACTCAAAATATGGATTTTTGGTGGGAAATAAAAGTGATCGCAGATTATCGTAATTTTGGCACTACCTCTTATAGTTTTCCAGATAAATGGACTTTTATGTTTTCACTCAAATTATGGATTTATTGTGTGAAATAAAAGTGATCACAGATTATCGTAGTTTTGGCATTACCTCTTATAGTTTTCAAGATAAATGGACTTTTATGTTTTCACTCAAAATATAGATTTTTGGTGGGAAATAAAAGTGATCACAGATTATCGTTGTTTTGGCCCTATCTCTTATAGTTTCCCAGATAAATGGACTTTTATGTTTTCACTCAAATTATGGAACTATTGTGGGAAATAAATGTGATCACAGATTATCGTAGTTTTGGCACTACCTCTTATAGTTTTCAAGATAAATGGACTCTTATATTTTCACTCAAATTATGGATTTTTTGTGGGAAATAAAAGTGATCACAGATTATCGTAGTTTTGGCACTACCTCTTATAGTTTTCATGATAAATGGACTTTTATGTTTTCACTCAAAATATGGATTTTTGGTGGGAAATAAAAGTGATCACAGATTATCGTAGTTTTGGCACTACCTCTTATAGTTATCCAGATAAATGGACTTTTATGTTTTCACTCAAATTATGGATTTATTGTGGGAAATAAAAGTGATCACAGATTATCGTAGTTTTGGCACTACCTCTTATAGTTTTCAAGATAAATGGACTTTTATGTTTTCACTCAAAATATAGATTTTTGGTGGGAAATAAAAGTGATCACAGATTATCGTTGTTTTGGCCCTATCTCTTATAGTTTCCCAGATAAATGGACTTTTATGTTTTCACTCAAAATATGGACTTTTGGTGGGAAATAAAAGTGATCACAGATTATCGTTGTTTTGGCGCTATCTCTTATAATTTTCCAGATAAATGGACTTTTATATTTTCACTCAAGATACGGATTTTTGGTAGAAAATAAAAGTGATCACAGATTATCGTTGTTTTGGCTCTATCTCTTATAGTTTTCCAGATAAATGGACTTTTATGTTTTCACTCAAATTATGGATTTTTTGTGGGAAATAAAAGTGATCACAGATTATCGTTGTTTTGGCCCTATCTCTTATAGTTTTCCATATATATGGACTTTTATGTTTTCACTCAAAATATGGATTTTTGTTGGGAAATAAAAGTGATCACAGATTATCGTTGTTTTGGCCCTACCTCTTATAATTTTCCAGATAAATGGACTTTTATATTTTCACTCAAATTATGGATTTTTGGTGGAAATAAAAGTGATCACAGATTATCTTTGTTTTGGCCCTATCTCTTATAGTTTTCCAGATAAATGTACTTTTATGTTTTCACCAAAAAATTGATTTTTGATGGGAAATAAAAGTGATCACAGATTATCGTTGTTTTGGCCCTATCTCTTATAGTTTTCCAGATAAATGCACTTTTATGTTTTCACTAAAAATATGGATTTTTGGTGAGAAATAAAAGTGTTCACAGATTATCCTTGTTTTTCCCCTATCTCTTCTAGTTTTCCAAATAAATGGACTTTTATGTTTTCTCTCAAAATATGGATTTTTGATGGGAAATAAAAGTGATCACAGATTATCATTGTTTTGGCCCAATCTCTTATAGTTTTCCAGATAAATGGACTTTTATGTTTTCACTCAAATTATGGATTTATTGTGGGAAATAAAAGTGATCACAGATTATCGTAGTTTTGGCACTACCTCTTATAGTTTGGAAGATAAATGGACTTTTATGTTTTCACTCAAAATATAGATTTTTGGTGCGAAATAAAAGTGATCACAGATTATCGTTGTTTTGGCCCTATCTCTTATAGTTTCCCAGATAAATGGACTTTTATGTTTTCACTCAAAATATGGATTTTTTGTGGGAAATAAAAGTGATCACAGATTATCGTTGTTTTAGCCCTATCTCTTATAATTTTCCAGATAAATGGACTTTTATATTTTCACTCAAAATATGGATTTTTGGTGGAAAATAAAAGTGATCACAGATTATCGTTGTTTTGGCCCTATCTCTTATAGTTTTCCAGATAAATGGACTTTTATGTTTTCACTAAAATTATGGATTTTTTGTGGGAAATAAAAGTGATCAGTGATTATCGTTGTATTGGCCCTATCTCGTATAGTTTTCCAGATAAATGGACTTTTATGTTTTCACTCAAAATGTGGGAAAAAAGTGATCACAGATTATCGTTGTTTTGGCCCTATCTCTTATAGTTTTCCATATATATGGACTTCTATGTTTTCACTCAAAATGTGGATTTTTGTTGGGAAATAAAAGTGATCACAGATTACCGTTGTTTTGGCCCTATCTCTTATAGTTTTCCAGATAATGCACTTTTATGTTTTCACTAAAAATATTAATAAAAGTGATCACAGATTATCGTTGTTTTGGCCCTATCTCTTATAATTTTCCAGATAAATGGACTTTTATGTTTTCACTCAAATTATGGTTTTTTTGTGGGAAATAAAAGTGATCACAGATTATCGTTGTTTTGGCCCTATCTCTTATAGTTTTCCAGATAAATGGACTTTTATGTTTTCACTCAAAATATGGATTTCTGGTGGGAAATAAAAGTGATCACAGATTATCATCGTTTTGGCCCTATCTCTTATAGTTTTCCAGATAAATGGACTTTTATGTTTTCACTCAAAATGTGGAAATAAAAGTGATCACAGATTATCGTTTTTTGGCCCTATCTCTTATAGTTTTCCAGATAAATGTACTTTTATGTTTTCACTCAAATTATGGATTTTTTGTGGGAAATAAAAGTGATCACAGATTATCGTTGTTTTGGCCCTATCTCTCATAGTTTTCCAGATAAATGCACTTTTATGTTTTCACTAAAAATATGGATTATTGGTGAGAAATAAAAGTGATCACAGATTATCGTTGTTTTGGCCCTATCTCTTATAGTTTTCCAGATAAATGGACTTTTATGTTTTCACTCAAAATGTGGGAAAAAAGTGATCACAGATTATCGTTGTTTTGGCCCTATCTCTTATAGTTTTCCATATATATGGACTTCTATGTTTTCACTCAAAATGTGGATTTTTGTTGGGAAATAAAAGTGATCACAGATTACCGTTGTTTTGGCGCTATCTCTCATAGTTTTCCAGATAAATGCACTTTTATGTTTTCACTAAAAATATGGATTATTGGTGAGAAATAAAGTGATCACAGATTATCGCTGTTTTGGCCCTATCTCTTATAGTTTTCCAGATAAATGTACTTTTATGTTTTCACTCAAATTATGGATTTTTTGTGGGAAATAAAAGTGATCACAGATTATCTTTGTTTTGGCCCTATCTCTCATAGTTTTCCAGATAAATGCACTTTTATGTTTTCACTAAAAATATGGATTATTGGTGAGAAATAAAAGTGATCACAGATTATCGTTGTTTTGGCCCTATCTCTTATAGTTTTCCAGATAAATGGACTTTTATGTTTTCGCTCAAATTATGGATTTTTTGTGGAAAATAAAAGTGATCACAGATTATCGTTGTTTTGGCCCTATCTCTTATAGTTTTCCAGATAAATGGACTTTTATGTTTTCACTCAAAATGTGGAAATAAAAGTGATCACAGATTATCTTTGTTTTGGCCCTATCTCTTATAGTTTTCCAGATAAATGTACTTTTATGTTTCACCAAAAAAATTGATTTTTGATGGAAAATAAAAATGATCACAGATTATCGTTGTTTTGGATCTATCTCTTATAGTTTTTCCAGATAAATGCACTTTTATGTTTTCACTAAAATTATGGATTTTTGGTGAGAAATAAAAGTGATCACAGATTATCGTTGTTTTGGCCCTATCTCTTATAGTTTTCCAGAAAAAATGGACTTTTATGTTTTCACTCAAAATGTGGAAATAAAAGTGATCACAGATTATCTTTGTTTTGGCCCTATCTCTTATAGATTTCCAGATAAATATACTTTTATGTTTTCACCAAAAAAATTGATTTTTGATGGGAAATAAAAGTGATCACAGATTATCGTTGTTTGGCCCTATCTCTCATAGTTTTCCAGATAAATGCACTTTTATGTTTTCACTAAAAATATGGATTTTTGCTGAGAAATAAAAGGGATCACAGATTATCGTTGTTTTTCCCCTATCTCTTCTAGTTTTCCAGATAAATGGACTTTTATATTTCACTCAAAATATGGATTTTTTGTGTGAAATAAAAGTAATCACAGATTATCGTTGTTTTGGCCCTATCTCTTATAGTTTTCCAGATAAATGCACTTTTAAGTTTTCACTAAAAATATGGATTTTTTGCTGGAAAATAAAAGTGATCGCAGATTATCGTTGCTTTGTCCCTATCTCTAATAGTTTTCCAGATAAATGCACTTTTATGTTTTCACTCAAAATATGGATTTTTTGTGGGAAATAAAAGTGATCACAGATTATCGTTGTTTGGCCCTATCTCTTATAGTTTTCCAGATAAATGGACTTTATATTTTCACTCAAATTATGGATTTTTTGTGGGAAATAAAAGTGATCACAGATTATAGTAGTTTTGGCACTATATCTTATAGTTTTCAAGATAAATGGACTTTATGTTTTCACTCAAAATATGGATTTTTGGTGGGAAATAAAAGTGATCTCATATTATCGTTGTTTTGGCTCTATCTCTTATAGTTTCCAAGATAAATGGACTTGTATGTTTCCACTAGAAAAATGGATATTTGGTGGGAAATAAAAGTGATCACGGATTATCGTTGTTTGGCCCTTTCTCTTATAGTTTCAAGATAAATGGACTTTTATGTTTTCACTCAAATATGGATTTTTGGTAGGAAATAAAAGTGATCACAGATTATCGTTGTTTGGCCCTATCTCTTATAGTTTTCAAGATAAATGGACTTTTATGTTTTCACTCAACAAATGGATTTTTGGTAGGAAATAAAAGTGATCACAGATTATCGTTGGTTTGGCCCTATCCTTATAGTTTTTCAAGACAAATAGACTTTAATTTTCACTCAAAATATGA